>NC_070615.1:53735000-53830000 GCF_027172205.1 Podarcis raffonei
TGTGTAACAGAGACTTGGTTGGATGAAGCAGATGGGCCTGTCCTTGCCGCTGCTTGTCCACCAGGTTTCTCTTACGCACAGCAACCCAGGTCACGTTGCAGTGATTTTTAGGAAGTCATTAGTCATTAGTTTGCACCAGGCGTCCTATTGGGAAGACCCAGTTTTCTGAGTGCATGTTCTGGAAGTTGGGCAATAGGGGCAGTATAGGATTCCTTTTGGTGTACCGACCTCCCCGCTGCACCAAGGATTCCCTGCCCGAGCTGCTTCAGGTTGTGGCGGATGTTCTCCTGGAGACACCTAGCTTGGTTGTCCTAGGGGATTTTAACATCCATGCCGACACGACCTTACAAGGGGCTGCTCGGGACTTCGTGGAAAGCATGGCCTCCATGGGGCTGTCCCTGAATAAGTCTGGCCCAACCCATAGCCACGGACATGCCTTGGACCTGGTGTTTACCTCTATGGATGTTGGTGATCTGACACTAAGTAAAAGCGAAACGAAAGAAGTGCCATGGTCAGATCACTTCCTGGTGCAACTGGACTTCTCTGCGACCCACCCCTCTGCAGGGAGGTGGGACCGATTCGGATGGTCCACCCCCGCCACTTAATGGATCCAAATGGTTTCCAGAGAGTGGTAGGGGGCAGGGATAGTCCGAAGCACCCTCTCCGATTGCATGGAGCCCGGAAAGCCCCGTGGTTTTCCATGGATCTGAGGGCAATGAAACAATCGTTTAGACGGCTAGAGCGCCGGTGGCGGATAACTCATTCCAAATCTGACCGGACACAGGTTAGAGCTCAACGTCGAGCCTACCAAGTGGCGATAGTGACGGCGAAGAAGACTTTCTTCGCCGCCTCTATTGCATCTGCAGAAAACAGCAGCAGGAGACTTTTTCAGGTGGTTCACAATTTAGCGGAACCACCTGCAACATCGGGGCCCAGTACGGGCCACATGATCTCCTGCAATGATTTTGCAAAGTTTTTTGCAGATAAAATCGCTCAGATTCGGGAAGAAGTAGACTCCACTGTGGGAGCAGGGCCAGGGCGGGAGAGTGCTAGAGTCCTGTCTAGTCAAGGTGTGTGGGATCAATTCCAAGTCAAGTCAAGTCAAGTTTTATTACGGCAAAAGCCAGTGACACTAAACACCACAAGATCAAACAAAAAGAAATCAACAACAACATCAGAAAAAAAAAGGATTACACAAGGGAACTTCGCAGTGTGCCATTCAACAGAAGAGATTTACGCTTCCTGATTACTAAAGTGCAAAATTTGGCCACCTCATATGATATTGAGCTTGAGGAATCTTCCAGAAGGTATTTTCGTAGAATTTCGGGGGAGGATTCCAAATAATGTTGTAGGGGTATGAATTTTGATAAAAGCGGCAAAATAAGTTGAACTCGCTCTTCACTATAAAATTCGCAAAATAGAAGGATGTGTGTGACAGATTCTACCTTATTAGACATACAGGGGCAGAGGCGCGCATGCATTGGTACCCGCGTGAATTTGCCGTACAGCACTGCTGAGGGCATTGGATCAATTCCAATCTGTTACCTCCGAGGATGTGGACAGGCTGCTTGGACGAGTGAAGCCAACCACCTGTCTCCTGGATCCTTGCCCATCCTGGCTTATAAAAGCTAGCCGGGAAGGACTGGGCGATGGGCCTTGTGGGGTAGTGAATGCTTCCCTCCGTGAGGGAGCCTTCCCAGGCCCGCTGAAAGAGGTGGTTATTAAACCGCTTCTTAAAAAACCATCTTTATTTTTTTTAAAAAAGATATTTATTAAAGTTTTCAATTTTTTATGCAAACAAAAAACAAACAAAAAAATTAAAAAGAACATATAGTTCATAATACATAATTTTCAATAACATATTTCTCTGACCTCCTCATGCCTCCCCTTCTTGTATTCCATTTCAAATTATTTGTTCAGCAAATCCTTAACTTAAAGCATTACAGCTTATAATAACACCTTGTTTTCTATCCTGTCATTTTTTCGTATTCCTTTATACCATTACAGCTAGAAACCACTCAATTTCAATCCAGCATCATTCAACATTCCTTAATTTTACAATATTTCTGTAAGCAGTCCTTAAATTTTTTCCAATCTTCTTCTGCCGACTCTTCTCCCTGGTCACGGATTCTGCCAGTCATTTCTGCCAATGCCATACAGTCAATCAGTTTCATCAGCCATTCTTCCAGGGTGGGTAAATCTTGCGTCTTCCAATATTTTGCGATGAGTATTCTTGCTGCTGTTGTAGCATACATAAAAAACGTTCTATCCTTCTTTGACACCAATTGGCCGACCATGCCCAGGAGAAAGGCCTCTGGTTTCTTCAAGAAGGTATATTTAAATACCTTTTTCAACTCATTGTATATCATTTCCCAGAAAGCCTTAATCCTAGGGCACGTCCACCAAAGGTGAAAGAATGTACCTTCATTTTCTTTACATTTCCAACATTTGTTATCGGGCAAATGATAGATTTTTGCAAGCTTGACTGGGGTCATGTACCACCTATACATCATTTTCATAATATTCTCTCTTAAGGCATTACATGCCGTAAATTTAATCCCGGTGGTCCACAACTGTTCCCAGTCAGCAAACATAATATTATGTCCAACGTCTTGTGCCCATTTAATAATTACAGATTTAACCGTCTCATCCTGAGTATTCCATTTCAGCAGCAAGTTATACATTTTTGACAAAGTCTTAGTTTTTGATTCCTCTCCCCCATGCTTTTCAACATTTACATGCAGCCACTGGGAGAGATCATCAGGAGGTTTGGGCTGGGTGTTCATCAGTATGCGGATGATACCCAGCTCTACCTCTCTTTTAAATCAGAACGCCCTCCCATCAGATGTCAAAGAGATAAATAATTACCTGACATTCAGAAGACATCTTAAGGCAGCCCTGTTCAGGGAAGTTTTTAATATGTAACGCTGTACTGTTTTTAATACTGATTGGGAGCCGCCCAGAGTGGCTGGGGAAACTCAGCCAGATGGGCGGGGTATAAATAATAAATTATTATTATTATTATTATAACCAGTGAAGGCGGTGAAGGTCCTGTGTGAGTGTCTGGAAGCGGTTGGAGGATGGATGGAGGCTAACAGATTGAGGTTGAATCCTGACAAGACAGAAGTACTGTTTTTGGGGGACAGGAGGCGGGCAGGTGTGGAGGATTCCCTGGTCCTGAATGGGGTAACTGTGCCCCTGAAGGACCAGGTGCGCAACCTGGGAGCCATTTTGGACTCACAGCTGTCCATGGAGGCACAGGTCAAATCTGTATCCAGGGCAGCTGTTTACCAGCTCCATCTGGTATGTAGGCTGAGACCCTATCTGCCTGCAGACTGTCTCACCAGAGTGGTACATGCTCTGGTTATCTCCAGCTTGGACTACTGCAATGCGCTCTACGTGGGGCTACCTTTGAAGGTGACCCGGAAACTACAACTAATCCAGAATGCGGCAGCTAGACTGGTGACTTGGAGCGGCCACCGAGACCATATAACACCGGTCTTGAAAGACCTACATTGGCTCCCAGTACGTTTCCGAGCACAATTCAAAGTCTTGGTGCTGACCTTGAAAGCCCTAAACGGCCTCGGTCCAGTTTATCTGAAGGAGCGTCTCCATCCCCATCATTCAGCCCGGACACTGAGATCCAGCACTGAGGGCCTTCTGGCGGTTCCCTCACTGCGAGAGGCCAAGTTACAGGGAACCAGGCAGAGGGCCTTCTCGGTAGTGGCGCCCACCCTGTGGAACGCCCTCCCATCAGATGTCAAAGCGACAAACATCTACCTGACATTCAGAAGTCATCTGAAGGCAGCCCTGTTCAGGGAAGTTTTTAATATGTGACATTTTAGTGTATCTTTCATCTTTGTTGGAAGCCGCCCAGAGTGGCTGGGGAAACCCAGCCGGATGGGCGGGGTACAAATAATAGATTATTATTATTATTATCAATTTATAACTTTTTTCTGCTGCAGGTTAGCTGTGAGATAAATCAATTACAGTTATATATTAAAGGCCAAAGTCAGGCTCACTGAGGACCGGGCAGTGCAGAGGGAAATAAAAATACAAAAGGACAGTATACATGATGTCCCAAACATGACAACACCACCATAAAGCTTCACACCAACCAGATATTCCTGTTCACCTCAGGCACTAAGTCGCTTAAATTATTATTGACCATTCCTCATTGCTCTGTTTAGGTATTTACCAAAGGGATCCTAGAAATGGAGATATTACTAGAGCCTGACATGCTTGTATGTTTGGTGGTATTTTATGCATTGTGACTTGCTATCATTTTTATTGATTATAGCTTAGTAATTCTTTACTGTAATTGTTAAGTGTAAACTGTTCGATTATTATGTGCAGATATTTAATTTTACTATTTTTTTTAATTAAATTTTTATTGATTTTTCAACCAGAATACATTTATGTACATTTGTTATACAAATAGATCTCATATAAAACCTTTAGCTCTGCCGAGCTTCCCCCCCTTCGGTAAGTATCCCCCCCTTCCCCCCCTTCGGTAAGTATCTTATAATTTCATTACATCTCGTATTTTATTCGTTTTTCTAATTAACCATATGCTGTTGATGTTAATCAAACCCTTCCAGGGTCTTTAAAGATTTACAATTATCTCTTATATACATCAAATATTTACTCCAATTTTCAGAAAACTTCTGGTCTTCCTGATCTCGTATTCTCCCTGATAATCTAGCCAGTTCCGCATAATTTATCAATTTAACCTGCCAGTCCGAAATAGTTGGTAATACATTTGTCTTCCAATTCTGGGCCAACATAATCCTTGCTGCCGTCGTGGCATACAAAAATAAATTCTTATCCTTCTTTTTAACCTCGTTTCCCACTAATCTCAAAAGAATCTGGTTGAGCCGTTTTTGAGCCAGCGACGGGAAAGTGGATTATAAAGACGGAAGGTGGATCTATAAAGTACGATAGTAAGACCACTACCCCCTTCTTTGCTATATTCAGGAGGAGATTGTGCTATGTGATATAAGGGATTGTAATCAAAGAAAATTATAGTGTTTGGAGCGCTTGGAAAAACTTTTTGGAGGCTTTGGGGCGATTTTGAGGAGCGTGGCGAGAGGACTCTTTGACTCTGTCGGAGCCCCTTCACCTCCTCCTTCCTCTTGGTGGTGGAGAGAAGAAGAAAACAGCGATATACTCTCCCCAATTACAGACTTCTATAGGACTGATTTGGAGTGAAAATAAGAGAGAAGGAAAGTAAGAAAGAAGACAGAATATAAGCCCCTTTCTGGTCAAAGTGCTGGGGGCTGTGTTTCACCTCTTCTCCTTGCGATTTCAACGTGCAGTTTGCAGGCTGCCTTATGGCAGCGCTTAGGGGGACTCTTTAAGGACTGTGGCGAGTGGACTCTGTGACTCTGTCGGAGCCCCTTCCCCTCTTCCTTCCTATTTAATTTTACTATTCTAATAGAGTATTGAGTATTCAGTATTATTGAATATTGCTTTACTTGGTATGTTTTTTATTTTAAAGTTATGTTTTTATTCTGACTTTTTTTGGTATTGGATCACATTGTTCTTAGGGGTGTGATCTTTGTCAGGGAAGGGCCCATCCTTGGCCTGCAGAAGGTCCCAGGTTGTGTCTGGCAGCATCTCCAGGTAGAGCTGGCAACATGCCTGGTCTGGAATCCTGGGGGGTTGCTGCCAGCCAGTGTAGACAATACAGCTTCCTAGGCAACTTCTGAGATGCTAGGATCTTGCACCATTTAAAGTTTGGTCTGCAGCCACAGCAGATTCCAAGAAGCAAAGCAGAAGGAAATACACCCCTCCCTCTGCTAGGCCAGAATATGTGTGTGTGTGTGTGTGTGTGACCACTGAACCCTCCAATCTACTTTCCACAGAGGGGCCTGCAAGGGGCCCAGCAGCAGGACACCAGGCAATGGGTTTCTTCTGTAGTTTGTTCCTTGTCTCAGGGAACTGGCAAGCAGAGGCAGGTAGACTGCCCCTGGGCATGGAGGCACCATGCTCAGCTCTCATAGTTAACAGCTGCACTGCAAATCCACCCAAACTTTGGGTGGGTGGGAGGTTACAAGGAGACATGAGGGGATATGAGGTGTAAATTAAAACTTGCAGCCCCCAACGGGGTGGTAGATGACCCTGGGGGTCCCTTCCAGCTCTAAAATTATGTGGTTCTATGCAGTGCTTTTTTCTTTTAAAATGTTTAGGGGTACTCTCCTTTTTCCTACTCATATTGAAATATTGCCCCTCAATGAGGCAATGATTCACAAAATGTTTAGGGATATGCATCTCCCTACGTCCATCCAGAAAAAAGCACTAGTTCTATGATACTACGTCAGAAAATTCAAGGTGGTGTCCCCAAACCACCTGGCTGATGATGCCGTTTCTGAAATGTGTAGACCCACACGGACAGAGGCAGGGCTGGATTGAGGTTTGATGAGGCCCTAAGCTACTGAAGGTAATGGGGCCCTTTATATGTCCAGCTGTCCTTGTCAACAACAAATTGTCACTGTTTTTTGTGTTGAATATATGCTATATGGTAATTTAATAGGTCCATACACAACACAAAACACTGTTGCTATATGTAGGTTTTATTTGTTTTTTATCTTATATTTTGGAAATGTACATCTGGGGTTTTTTTCCCTTTAAATTTTTTGGGGGTCCCCAAGAGAGTAGGGCCCTAAGCTATAGCTTGTTTAGCTTATACGTAAATCCGGCACTGCGACACAGGACTGGCATTCACCTTTTCATAAGAGAAACCCATCTGGCATGTTTCGTCACAGATGTTGGAAGCGGACCTTCAGAGGTGAGGCCTGGCTACAAGTTCCTGATGCTGCAAAAATAGGCCTTGTTGCAGTCGGTGGCGAGCAACCAGTCACACCGACTGACTGGTGTGATCCTGATGCTCTAACCTTGAAGGCTGATGGTGATATTAAAGCTGGAAGGAAAAGGTTAACACTGGGCACACACCTGACCTCCCTCCCTGTCTTCTGTGGAGGGATTTCAGATCTTTTTTCCTGCTGGTGGTGGTTCAAATGCGAGTCTTCGCCCCAGGGCCTTGCAGAACCAGGCAGAGGCCCGGGCCAGGTAGATAGTGCCCCCCTTTTTTTTACCCTGTGGATAACTAAAGTCTTATAAGTAAGTAAGTAAGTAAGTAAGTAAGTATATAAATAATTTTCACAAACGTTATGCTGACAGCTAATTTTATTTCAAGGCTTCAACCGTATCTGCATATAAAGACAAAATGGAAAATATAGATAAATATGCTGACCGAGGCCCCCTTTGGAATCGGAGGCCCCGGCCAAGTGGCCCATATGGCCCCCCTCTCTGTCTGGGCCTGCTTCGCCCCCAGTGTGAAGCATTGAACTTGCAGGCGTTTTGAAGTCCTGCTGGACGGGATGCTGCCGGTCGGTCTAATGCGCCCCTCTATTCCCCGGAGTTGGTGGTGGGCGCATGTACCCCCCCCCATTCCAGGATCCCATCTGTTCCCACTTTCAGAGGAGCCAACAGAAATAAAGACCTTCCTTATTAGAAGCCGAGGGCTCCCTGGGGCCCCGTAATGTTCTCAGCAGCCCTTCGAGGTCTCCCCGCTTTGCTTTGTCCTGGCAAATCCCGACGGGGGGGGGGAGGCGAGCCGAACGGGTAAGTCAGCAGGAAGCTGAGCTGAAGCCAGGAATGAGATGAGGAAGGATGGGGGGGCGCATTAACCCGAGGTTTAATCTGCTTGTCCTCTCTCCTTCCCAGCCACTCTAGAAGACGGGTCTCGGGCTCCAGTGAATATCGGAAGCAAAAGGCGACCCTCCGATCTGGAAGTCCCGTCCTTCCCTTCATTCGGAACCGGCGCTGTTACAGGTGCCGTGCAATACTCACTCCGTATTTATAAGAAATAAATCTCCTCTGGATCTCCCTCCAAGCACTCTAAAAACTAGCGGCGAACAAAAAACATACCAGCAAGCTGAATATCTGGATAGGCTCGTCTAAACAAAATGTTTTCCGCAGGCGCTTTCGGCCCCTGCTGCTATTCAGGTTGCTGGGGTGTTTTTTGTTCGTCGCTGGCTTTTAGTTTTTAAAAAATGGATTTTACCAATAATCTTACGGCTTTATCTTTTTACAAACTGCTTTGATGTTTTCTACAATCAAGCGGGGTATACACGTACAGTAATTGAATAAATAAAATCAACAAATCTCCACAGAGTGGCGTCTCCTTTCATTTATGGAATGGAAATTTACTCTGCACGTGCTCAGGGACACTTTCATCAAGGTGGTGGGAGGGGCAGTCTGCAGAGTAGGAGCCAATTCCTGGGGCCGAGGTCCCTTCGCCCCACAGTAAAATATTTGCGGGGGCCGGCCGCCCCCCAAAAGTTGATGGTCATTCATTGCTGTTCAAATGGTGCGCGCGCGCCATGTCTTGTGATCTATTAGGCGGGGCGGGACTTACCTGTCCCCATGAGTAGCCAAGGGAGGACAGGGGGCAGATGCCCCCCTAAATCAAGAAAAGAAAAAATGCTTAACTAACTGACCAACTGCGTCGCAGATGATTCAGTTCTCTCCCCCCCCCCCGCCAACATAAATCCTGGCCACGCCCATGCCTCCCCCCTCCATATTTATTCAAGTTGGCCCCCGTGGTCTGCAGTAGCCAGCAGGCTCCGTTGCCTCTTCCGCTTCGCCATCTATTTCCCTCCATAGCCTCCTCTATCCCCGCCAGGCACTCGGTTCAGATAATAGCAGAAAAGTACCGGGCTTCTATTCAAATAGTGGGAGGCGAGGAGAGACCACTATTTCTAACAGCAAGAAGTGAAAGCTTTTTGTTAGATTTTTTTAAGAAGAGAAAGCGTTGGTTACTAAACCGCTCCTTTTTCGCAGCATCATTATAAAGTTGAGGTGTTGCAGCATGTAAATGCATTTAAATTGTGTTGGTTGGTTTATTGATTAATCAGTTAGATGCTGGGCTGTTAATCAATCGATTTGCTAATCTCTTGGCAGCCCTGAGGGCAAGGGAGGGGGCACAGAAGGAGCTGCAACTGGCAAGGAACAGATGTCCTAAGGCTCATAACCTTTAAGGAGAGGAGGAGTCTGCACCCTCCAAAGCCATACACGCCCCCCAACATGAGCCACACCCCAACACGAGAGGCAACCTTCCTCCCCCAACTCCTCGCCGCTCTGCAGCTCCGCCTCCCTAAAGATTCCCCAACCAGTTTGTCTCTTCTACCACCACCCCCGCCCCAAACCTCCTTTTCTGCCGACACTGCTGCTCCTACTTCCATCCCTTTAGGTCCTGCATTTCAGCTCCTCTCTCGGTGTCCCTGAGTCTCCACAGTTTCCTTCCTGACACCCCCGGGCCTCGAGCGCAAAGGGCTGCAAAACTGCTTCCAGCAGCCCGGTGCTGCTTCTCACATGAAGGCATTGATAAGCCGCGGCGGCCGAAAGTGATACTCATGCATGGGGGGGGGGCGAGCGGAGTCAGCTTGGTGTCCATTCCACTCTTTACACCTTGAGTTTCCGGTAACAAAGAAGAAATAGTCTCTGAGCATGCGAGGAGTCACGTCTGTGCTGAAGGCAGCTTGAGTTCCAGCACTTCCTTGTTTTAGAAGCACCCCCGTGCCTGCCTGCCAGCCTGCCTTCCCCCAGGTAGACCGGGTAGGAACCTGTCCCTTGTTTAGGAGCGCCGGCCAGCATTTCCACTCCCTACGCCAGGTCGTCCGGCGGAGCCGCTCCTTCCGTCGGCAGGGCCGGGGTGACCGGGACCCTCCCAAGCAGCTGGCAGGCCTTCGCAGGGGTAGCCCGGGAAGCCTTCCGTTCTCTGAGTAAGACCGGCAAGAACCAGCCTCCCCGGCCAACAGACCAGAGGGGAGCCGAGGGCCGGGAGACCGTGCACCGCTTCCAGCTCCTCCGGGGCCCAAGGAGGAGCGACCAGGAAGCTGTCTGTCCTCCCAGGGAGAGCGCGAAACCCCAGCCTCCCCGGCCGGCAGACAGGGGGGCAGCGGTCGCAGGCCCTCCGCCGGGAAGACCGCGGCCCTCGCCAGTAGACCGGGCGGTCCGCGGGCCTCCGGCAGGTAGACCGGAGAGGATCACTCACCCACCAGCCGGGGGGGCCGGGAAGCCTCCCATCCGTCCGTCCTCTCAAGTGGACCGGAAAGCCCCAGCCGCCTCGGCCAGGCGGAGAACGACCGCTGCTTCCAGCCCCGCCGTCACCTTGACTGCCCGACTTCAACCCGCCTGCCGGGAGGACCGGGTAGCGGACAGACCTCCCAGCGGTAGACCGGGAAAGTCTTCCGATTGCATGGAGCCCGGACAGCCCTGTGGTTTTCCCCGGAGCTGAGGGTGATGAAACAATCGTTGAGACGGCTAGAGCGCCGGTGGCGGAAAACTCATTCTGAATCAGACCGGACACGGGTTAGAGCTCAACGTCGAGCCTACCAAGTGGCAATGGCGACGGCGAAGAGGGCCTTCTTCGCCGCCTCCATTGCATCTGCAGAAAACAGCAGCAGGAGACTTTTTCAGGTGGTTCGCAATCTATCGGAACCACCTGTGCCACCGGGGCCTGGTAGGGACCCCAAGATCTCCTGCAATGCTTTTGCCAAGTTTTTTGCAGATAAAATCGCTCAGATTCAGAAGGAGGTAGACTCCACCGTGGGAGCAGGGCCAGGGCGGGAGAGTGCTAGAGTTCTGTCTGGTCCTGTTACATGGGATCAATTCCAACCTGTTACCTCCGAGGATGTGGACAGGCTGCTTGGACAAGTGAAACCGACCACCTGTCTCCTTGATCCTTGCCCATCCTGGCTGATAAAAGCAAGCCGGGAAGGGCTGGGCGATGGGCTCTGCGGGGTGGTGAATGCTTCCCTCTGTGAGGGAGCCTTCCCAGACCCGCTGAAAGAGGCGGTCATTAAACCGCTTCTTAAAAAAACATCTTTAGACCCGGCCAATTTGGCCAACTATCGCCCAGTCTCAAATCTGCCATTCTTGGGCAAGGTGATTGAGCGGGTGGTTGCTGAACAACTCCAAGCACGCCTGGAGGAAACGGACCATTTGGATCCCTTCCAATCAGGATTCAGGCCTCACCATGGGACTGAAACTGCCTTGGTCGCGCTGGTTGATGATCTCCGGCGGGCTAGGGACAAAGGTGAGAGCTGTTTCCTAGTTCTGCTGGATCTCTCAGCGGCCTTTGACACCATCGACCATAACATCCTTCTGGACCGTCTAGAGGGGCTGGGAGCTGGGGGCACTGTCATACAGTGGTTCCGCTCCTTCCTCCTGGGCCGTGTCCAGAAAGTGGTGGTGGGGGATGAGTGTTCAGACCCCTGGGCTCTCACTTGTGGGGTGCCTCAGGGTTCTGTCCTCTCCCCCATGCTTTTTAATATCTATATGAAGCCGCTGGGAGAGATCATCAGGGGGTTTGGACTGGGTGTTCATCAGTATGCAGATGACACCCAGCTCTACCTCTCCTTTAAATCAGAACCAGTGAAGGCAGTGAAGGTCCTGTGTGAGTGCCTGGAGGCGGTTGGAGGATGGATGGCGGCTAACAGATTGAGGTTGAATCCTGACAAGACAGAAGTACTGTTTTTGGGGGACAGGGAGCGGGTTGGTGTGGGGGATTCCCTGGTCTTGAATGGGGTAACTGTGCCCCTGAAGGACCAGGTGCGCAGCCTGGGAGTCATTTTGGACTCACAGCTGTCCATGGAGGCGCAGGTTAACTCTGTGTCCAGGGCAGCTGTCTACCAGCTCCACCTGGTACGCAGGCTAAGACCCTACCTGCCCGCAAACTGTCTCGCCAGAGTGGTGCATGCTCTAGTTATCTCACGCTTGGACTACTGCAACGCGCTCTACGTGGGGCTACCTTTGAAGGTGACCCGGAAACTGCAATTAATCCAGAATGCGGCAGCTAGACTGGTGACTGGGAGTGGCCGCCGGGACCACATAACACCGGTTCTGAGAGATCTGCATTGGCTCCCAGTACGTTTCCGAGCACGATTCAAAGTGTTGGTGTTGACCTTTAAAGCCCTAAACGGCCTCGGTCCTGTATACCTGAAGGAGCGTCTCCACCCCCATCGTTCAGCCCGGACACTGAGATCCAGCGCCGAGGGCCTTCTGGCGGTTCCCTCATTGCGAGAAGTGAGGTTACAGGGAACCAGACAGAGGGCCTTCTCGGTAGTGGCGCCCGCCCTGTGGAACGCCCTCCCATCAGATGTCAAAGAGATAAATAATTACCTGACATTCAGAAGACATCTTAAGGCAGCCCTGTTCAGGGAAGTTTTTAATATGTAACGCTGTACTGTTTTTAACACTGATTGGGAGCCGCCCAGAGTGGCTGGGGAAACTCAGCCAGATGGGCGGGGTACAAATAATAAATTATTATTATTATTATTATTCCGTCCTCGAAGGGGACTGCCATGTCCCAGCTTGCTTGGTCACTAGTAGACCGGAGGAGAGCCGCCAGCGGCCGCACGAAGAATGGGCCACGTTGCCGGCGCCTCCGGAGGGGAGCTAGACCCGGCCTCCTGAGCTCCGCCGCCTCCCCCCCCCAGGAAAACGGCCAGCGCTTCCGCTGCTTCCCCCGCGAAGACCGGCCAACCCATCCCCGCTTGCCGGCCGGTAGACCGGGGCCACCAGCAACCTCGCCACTAGACAGGGCAGGGCCTAGACCCTTACATCCGGATGCCTGTCCTTCTCCGGCCTTCGCACGCTCCACCATCCGCTCTCACCTCTCCTCCATCACAGGAAGCAAAGGCGGGCGCCGCGAACGGTCTACCGCCGCCCCGGCGCACGGGTAGACCGGCACGACCGGGGAGCTGCAGAGCCTCTTGCTGGAGTGAGTCTGCTGTGTCTGGCTGCCAGGGGCTTCCAAGACGCCGGCCTGCCGCAGCGCCGGCGCCGGTGCCCGAGACGCCGTCGGCTCTCGCCGGGCAAGGACGACATGCGCGCGGAGATTTCTGGCGACAGGGTTTATAGGACCCTCTGGAGAACCGCAGACGACCCAACCGTGCTCCCTGGCCAGTGTGGACCCACGGCGGGGGCAGGCGCGGCGTCTGACATGGTTCCCTTTGAGAAGCGGTGAGCAGCCTCGTCCTATTCTGCTGTCCTTTGGGTCTCTGCTGGGAGAGGAGCAGTGAGGTGGCTGAATGAGTGGCTGGCAGTGGGCTTTGACCCCAGCTCCAGGTCTGAAGAACCCTTGAGCAGCCCCTGTGCTCTTGTAGCCATGGCAGTGTTTCTGAGAGACATGCAGGAGTGAGGGTGGGGACTTCCCTGTGTTGGGGTGGACCCCACATTTGGTAACTTGCCAAATGGCACTGACTGTCATGTAGGGGAGGGCCCTCAAGGGGCTGGCATGCATGCTGGTGTTCAGGTGGAGTGGACCCCTCCCTTCCACATGTCACTCTGGAGTCTGTAACTCTCGACAGCAACCTGCTCCACGCACTGTACCTGCACAAAGGCAGTGTGTTTTGCTCCATTCATGTGCAAGAAGTAACTTTGACTCTCAAGGAAAATGGCAGCCAATGATCTGTGATGTTCTACTGATCGATCTTTGGTGGCCTTTTCCACGTGCCTATCCCTACCTCCTCGTGGTGAGAGTCGGGCAACGTCTTTAGGCGGCTAACAGGGAAGGCTTATCTGAGACTCTGGGTGCGAACCAGAGAGTCTCAGCTTAACCTCACAGATTCGTTTCTAATGAAATGCATGAATGCGGTAATGCAAATAGAGGTGGCGGGTCCCATGACTGTACCACCCTGGAGAGGAGCGGCTCCTGTGCTGCTGGGCCTGGTGGTGTTCCTGCGATGGAACTCCCAGTTTTTGTATGTGAAAGCCCAGGCACCTCAAGGTTCTCCCGTTTCGAGTGGCGATAGGAGGCATTTATGCCAATTCCATCTTTAACAAAATCAAAGCCTCCCTTGGTGCTGGAATGTGAGCGACCATGAAATTGGCAAGGTTAGCATGGGACTGCTAGAAAACAATCTATGCCTGCGGACAAACAATGTCTGAGGGGTGTGGCGCCCCGATGATGATGGTGATACACCCCGGCAAGTAGACCGGGCAGTCGGCGTGTAGTTTCTGGGGCACGCCCTGACCAGAGCATGGATAGACAGGGCCCCCTTCCTCCTTTTGCTTTCCCCGCTCCTCACTGAGCGGGGAAGCGGCCACCTTCACTTCTTGCCTGCCTGCCTGCCTGCCTGCCTGCCTGCCTGCCTGCCTCCCTCCCTCCTTCCCTCCCTCCTTCCCTCTCAGGTAGACCGGGGAGGCGCCCGTCCCTTCGTTTAGGAGCGCCGGGGAGCAGGGAGAGAGTCAGGGCGACTGTCCGCTACCGGCCTGCCTGCCTCCCTCCCCCCGGTAGACCGGCTAGGCACCCCTCCCTCGCTTTAGGAGCGCCCCCGTGTCGCCGGCGCAGGGCAGGGCGGCCGTTCCTTGCCTGCCTTCTCCCAGGTAGACCGGGTAGGCGCCGGTTCTTACCTTTAGGAGCGCCCTCGTGTGGCCAGCATGGTAAGGGCAGAGCAGCCGTCTTCTTCTTCTTCTTCTTCTTCTTCTTCTTCTTCTTCTTCTTCTTCTTCTTCTTCTTCTTCTTCTTCTTCTTCGTCGTCGTATCCCTTTTGTTGTCATGATCGTGCATGCGCGAGGGCGTGAGTGCGGGCGGGCGAAATGGGGTATGCGTGTGTGTGTGCCTTCCTGCCTTCCTCTCCCTCTCTCTTCGTGATCTATTTTGGGTCTGTCTCTCTCCCCCACAAGCAAGTACATGGGGGGGGCGGGGGTGGTTTCTTGGGTGTGTGTGTTGGAGGGATATTTTGTGTCCACCTTTCTGTCCCTGTCTGTCTCCCCTGCCCACAAGCGTGTGTGCGGTGTATTTGGCTCCTGTGTCTCTGTCTGTCTCCCCCCACACAAGCACATGCTGTGTTTGAGTGTATGCTAGTGTGACAGAGAAATTTTGTGCCCTTCTGTCTCCCTCCCCCAAAAACGAGTGTGTGAGAGACAGAGAGAGAGATTTTGTTTCTGCCTGCCCGCCTGCCTCTCTCCCCCTCCCTCCCCCTGCTATCAAGTGTGTGTGAGAGCACACGAGCACTTTTGTGCTTGTCTTTCTGTATCACTGTGTCTCTGCATGCTCCCCCTCCCGCAAAGGAACGCACGCACTTTTCTCCCTTGCCGTCCCTGCAAGGACGGATGCACGCCCCCACGCCCCCACCCTTCTCCTCCATCACCTGCCTGCTGCTCTGCCGCCAAGCGGCGGTCTACAAAGTCACCGAGTTCTACGGCAGCTGTCTCCACGATCCCCACCCTTGGCGATGTCGTAGAATTCCAGCGACTGGGGAGACCTGCAGGCGCTAACGGGGGCGCGGGCCGGTAGACCGGGAAGCCTTCCGCCCTTGGAAGTAGACCGGCAAGCCGCAGCCTCTAGGGCGGAAAGACCGGGGGCCCGGCGAGTATATTGGCAGTCGGCGGGAGGACTGGGAAGCCCCTCGTTCTCGGAGGTAGACCGGCAAGACCCTGCCCCCCCCCCGCCGAGGGTAGACCGGAGGGGCGCCAAGGGCCGGGATACTGAGCAACGCCGCCAGGCCCCCCGGTAGACTCGGGTAGACCGGGCTTCCCGAGGTTCGGCGCCCAGTAGACCGGCCAGCTGTTCCACTCTACGCCAGGTAGCCCGGCAGAGCCGCGCTTTCCAGTGGGTAGACCGGGAAGCCCCGCGATCTCTGAGGAAGACCGGCAAGACCCAACCTTCCCGGCCGATAGAACGGAGGGGAGCCGAGGGCCGGGAGACCGGGCTACGCCGCCAGCCCCTCCGGCGGGTAGACCGGGTTTCCGAGGTCCGGCACCGAGTAGACCGACCAGCGGTACCGCGCCGTGCACCAGGTAGTCCGGCAGAGCTGGACGCCCCAGGCACTGCGGCGAGCAGGCAGGCAGGCTGGCAGGGCCGCTCCTTCCAGTTGGTAGACCGGGAAGCCGCACGTTCTCTGAGGAAGACTGGCAAGACCCAGGCTCCCACCCTCCGCTGGCGAGTAGACCGTGCAGCGGCTCCAGGCCCGCCGCCGAGTGGACCGGCGCCTCCCGGGCCCAAGGATGGTAGACCGGGAAGCTGTTTGTCCTCCAAGAGCGACCTGGAAGCCCCATACCCTCTGGCGAGCAGGCAGGCAGGCAGGCCGGGTTGGCGCCACTCCCTTTGTTTAGCAATGCCGGGCTGCAGGCAGGCAGACAGGGAGGGTGGCCATCCGCTGCCTTCCAGGTAGACCGGGCAGGAGCCTGTTCCTTTGTTGGGAGCTCTGGGCAGGTGGGAGGCAGGCAGGCAGGTGTGAGCGTGGACGCGTGGAGCCCACCGGGCCAGGCACCGAGTAGACCGCCCAGCGGTTCCACGCCGTACGCCAGGTAGCCTGCTCTTTCCAGTGGGTAGACCGGGAAGCCCCACGATCTGAGGCAGACCGGCAAGACCCAGACTTCCCGAGCGGTAGACCGGAGGGGAGCCGAGGGCTGGGAGACCGTGCAATGCCGCCAGCCCCTCCAGCAGGTAGACCGGGCCTCCCGAGGCCCGACTCCCAGTAGACCGGCCAATGGTTCCACGCCGTATGTGAGGTAATCCGGCAGAGCCGCGCTTTCCGGTGGGTAGGTAGACCGGGAAGCCCCACGATCTGAGGAAGACCGGTAAGACCCAGACTTCCCAGGCGGTAGACCGGAGGGGAGCCGAGGGCCGGGAGACCGGGCAATGCCGCCAGCCCCTCCAGCGGGTAGACCGGGCTTCCTGAGGTCCGGCGCCCAGTAGATCATTCAGCTGTTCTACTCCCTACGCCAGGTCCTCCAGCGAAGCCGTGCCTTCCGTCGGGAGGGCCAGGGTGATCGGGGCTCTCCCGAGTAGATGTCAGCTGGCAGGCCTTTGGAGGGGTAGCCCCCAGAATGGGGGGCACAGTAGACCAGCCCACCACCAACTCCGGGGAATAGAGGGGCACATTAGACCGACCGGCAGCATCCCTTCCAGCAGGACTTCAAAACGCCTGCAACTTCATTGCTTCACACTGGGGGCAAAGCAGGCCCAGACAGAGGGAGGGCCATATGCGCCACTTGGCCCGGGCCTCCGATTCCAAAGGGGGCCTCGGTCAGCATATTTATTTACATTTTCCATTTTGTCTTGGCTCCAGCACCATAATTCAAAAGCATCAATTCTTAGGCGATCAGCCTTCTTTATGGTCCAGCTCTCACTGCCATACATCACTACTGGGAAAACCATAGCTGGAACTATACGGACCTTTGTTGGCAAGGTGATGTCTCTGAAGTTGCCTAGGAAGCTGTATTGTCTACACTGGCTGGCAGCAACCCCCCAGGATTCCAGACCAGGCATGTTCCCAGCTCTACCTGGAGATGCTGCCAGACACAACCTGGGACCTTCTGCAGGCCAAGGATGGGCCCTTCCCTGACAAAGATCACACCCCTAAGAACAATGTGATCCAATACCAAAAAAAGTCAGAATAAAAACATAACTTTAAAATAAATAACATACCAAGTAAAGCAATATTCAATAATACTGAATACTCAATACTCCATTAGAATAGTAAAATTAAATAGGAAGGAGGAGGTGAAGGGGCTCCGACAGAGTCAAAGAGTCCACTCGCCACAGTCCTTAAAGAGTCCCCCTAAGCGCTGCCATAAGGCAGCCTGCAAACTGCACGTTGAAATCGCAAGGAGAAGAGGTGAAACACAGCCCCCAGCACGTTGACCAGAAAGGGGCTTATATTCTGTCTTCTTTCTTACTTTCCTTCTCTCTTATTTTCACTCCAAATCAGTCCTATAGAAGTCTGTAATTGGGGAGAGTATATTGCTGTTTTCTTCTTCTCTCCACCACCAAGAGGAAGGAGGAGGTGAAGGGGCTCCGACAGAGTCAAAGAGTTCTCTCACCACGCTCCTCAAAATCGCCCCAAAGCCTCCAAAAAGTTTTTCCAAGTGCTCCAAACACTATAATTTTCTTTGATTACAATCCCTTATATCACATAGCACAATCTCTTCCTGAATATAGCAAAGAAGGGGGTAGTGGTCTTACTATCGTACTTTATAGATCCACCTTCCGTCTTTATAATCCACTTTCCCGTCACTGGCTCAAAAACGGCTCAACCAGATTCTTTTGGGATTAGTGGGAAACGAGGTTAAAAAGAAGGATAAGAATTTATTTTTGTATGCCACGACGGCAGCAAGGATTATGTTGGCCCAGAATTGGAAGACAAATGTATTACCAACTATTTCGGACTGGCAGGTTAAATTGATAAATTATGCGGAACTGGCTAGATTATCACGGAGAATACGAGATCAGGAAGACCAGAAGTTTTCTGAAAATTGGAGTAAATATTTGATGTATATAAGAGATAATTGTAAATCTTTAAAGACCCTGGAAGGGTTTGATTAACATCAACAGCATATGGTTAATTAGAAAAACGAATAAAATACGAGATGTAATGAAATTATAAGATACTTACCGAAGGGGGGGAAGGAAGTCTGAAGCTCGGCAGAGCTAAAGGTTTTATATGAGATCTATTTGTATAACAAATGTACATAAATGTATTCTGGTTGAAAAATCAATAAAAATTTAATTTAAAAAAATAGTAAAATTAAATATCTGCGCATAATAATTGAACAGTTTACACTTAACAATTACAGTAAAGAATTACTAAGCTATAATCAATAAAAATGATAGCAAGTCACAATGCATAAAATACCACCAAACATACAAGCATGTCAGGTTCTAGTAATATCTCCATTTGCAGGATCCCTTTGGTAAATACCTAAACAGAGCAATGAGGAATGGTCAATAATAATTTAAGCGACTTAGTGCCTGAGGTGAACAGGAATATCTGGTTGGCGTGAAGCTTTATGGTGGTGTTGTCATGTTTGGGACATCATGTATACTGTCCTTTTGTATTTTTATTTCCCTCTGCACTGCCCGGTCCTCAGTGAGCCTGACTTTGGCCTTTAATATATAACTGTAATTGATTTATCTCACAGCTAACCTGCAGCAGAAAAAAAGTTATAAATTGATAATAATAATAATCTATTATTTGTACCCCGCCCATCCGGCTGGGTTTCCCCAGCCACTCTGGGCGGCTTCCAACAAAGATGAAAGATACACTAAAATGTCACATATTAAAAACTTCCCTGAACAGGGCTGCCTTCAGATGACTTCTGAATGTCAGGTAGATGTTTGTCGCTTTGACATCTGATGGGAGGGCGTTCCACAGGGCGGGCGCCACTACCGAGAAGGCCCTCTGCCTGGTTCCCTGTAACTTGGCCTCTCGCAGTGAGGGAACTGCCAGAAGGCCCTCAGTGCTGGATCTCAGTGTCCGGGCTGAATGATGGGGATGGAGACGCTCCTTCAGATATACTGGACCGAGGCCGTTTAGGGCTTTCAAGGTCAGCACCAAGACTTTGAATTGTGCTCGGAAACGTACTGGGAGCCAATGTAGGTCTTTCAAGACCGGTGTTATATGGTCTCGGCGGCCGCTCCAAGTCACCAGTCTAGCTGCCGTATTCTGGATTAGTTGTAGTTTCCGGGTCACCTTCAAAGGTAACCCCACGTAGAGCACATTGCAGTAGTCCAAGCTGGAGATAACCAGAGCATGTACCACTCTGGTGAGACAGTCTGCAGGCAGATAGGGTCTCAGGCTACGTACCAGATGGTAAAGAGCTGCCCTGGATACAGATTTGACCTGTGCCTCCATGGACAGCTGTGAGTCCAAAATGACTCCCAGGCTGCACACCTGGTCCTTCAGGGGCACAGTTACCCCATTCAGGACCAGGGAATCCTCCACACCTGCCCGCCTCCTGTCCCCCAAAAACAGTACTTCTGTCTTGTCAGGATTCAACCTCAATCTGTTAGCCTCCATCCATCCTCCAACCGCTTCCAGACACTCACACAGGACCTTCACCGCCTTCACTGGTTCTGATTTAAAAGAGAGGTAGAGCTAGGTATCATCCGCATACTGATGAACACCCAGCCCAAACCTCCTGATGATCTCTCCCAGTGGCTGCATGTAAATGTTGAAAAGCATGGGGGAGAGGACAGAACCCTGAGGCACCCCACAAGTGAGAGCCCAGGGGTCTGAACACTCATCCCCCACCACCACTTTCTGAACACGGCCCAGGAGGAAGGAGCGGAACCACTGTATGACAGTGCCCCCAGCTCCCAGCCCCTCAAGACGCCGCTGAGAGATCCAGCAGAATTAGGAAACAGCTCTCACCTTTGTCCCTAGCCCGCCGGAGATCATCAACCAGTGCGACCAAGGCAGTTTCAGTCCCATGATGAAGCCTGAATCCCGACTGGAAGGGATCCAAATGGTCCGCTTCTTCCAGGCGTGCCTGGAGTTGTTCAGCAACCACTCGCTCAATCACCTTGCTCAAGAATGGAAGATTTGAGACTGGGCGATAATTGGCCATCGTGGCCGCATCTAAAGATGGTTTTTTAAGAAGCGGTTTAATAACCGCCTCTTTCAGCGGGCCTGGGAAGGCTCCCTCACGGAGGGAAGCATTCACCACCCCACGAAGCCCATCGCCCAGTCCTTCCCGGCTAGCTTTTATAAGCCAGGATGGGCAAGGATCCAGGAGACAGGTGATTGGCTTCACTCGTCCAAGCAGCCTGTCCACATCCTCAGAGGTAACAGATTGGAATTGATCCCACACAACTTGACTAGACAGGACTCTAGCACTCTCCCGCCCTGGCCCTGCTCCCACGGTGGAGTCTACTTCTTCCAGAATCTGAGTGATTTTATTTGCAAAAAACTTTGCAAAATCATTGCAGGAGATCATGTGGCCCGTACTGGACCCCGATGTTGCAGGTGGTTCCGCCAAATTGTGAACCACCTGAAAAAGTCTCCTGCTGCTGTTTTCTGCAGATGCAATAGAGGCGGTGAAGAAAGTCTTCTTCGCCGTCGCTATCGCCACTTGGTAGGCTCGACATTGAGCTCTAACTTGTGTCCGGTCAGATTCGGAATGAGTTATCCGCCACCGGCGCTCTAGGCAGGCAGGTGGGGTGGGGTGGCTGTCCCCTGCCTGCCTGCCTCCCCCCCCAGGTAGACCGGGAAAGAACCTGGCCCTTTGTTTAGAAACGCCAGGCAGGTGGCATCCTTTGCTTGCCTGCCTGCCTGCCTGCCTCCCACCCAGGCAGACCGGGTAAGAACATGGCCCTTGTCAGGCAGGCAGGATGGAAGGAAGGCAGGAGGACTGTGCCCTGCCTGCCTGCTCCCCCCCCCGGTAGGCCGGCTAGGCACCCCTCCCTCGCTTTAGAAGCGCCCCCGTGTGGCCGCCGCAGGGCAGGGCGGCCATTCCTTGCTGGCCTTCTGCCAGGTAGACCGGGTAGGCGCCGGTTCCTTGCTTTAGGAGCGCCCTCGTGTGGCCAGAATGGTAAAGGCGGCCGTTCTCTTCGTCGCCGTATCCCTCTTGTTGTCATGATCGTTAGGGCGGGCGGGCGAAATGGGGTATGCGTGTGTGTGTGTGTGTGCCTTCCTGCCTTCCTCTCCCTCTCTCTCCGTGATCTATTTTGGGTCTGTCTCTCTCCCCCACAAGCAAGCACATGGGGGGCCCGGGGGTGGTTTCTTGGGTGTGTGTGTTGGAGGGATATTTTGTGTCCATCTCTCTGTCCCTGTCTGTCTCCCCCGCACACAAGGACATGCTCTGTTGGAGTGTATGCTAGAGTGACAGAGAAATTTTGTGCCCTTCTATCTCCCTCCCCCGCAAACGAGTGTGTGTGTGAGAGACAGAGAGATTTTGCTTCTGCCTGCCTGCCTCTCTCTCTCTCTCCCCCTCCCTCCCTCCCCCCGCAAACAATCAAGTGTGTGAGAGAGCGCACGACCGCTTTGTGCTTCTCTTTCTGTATCCCTGGGTCTCTGCATGCTCCCCCTCCCGCAAAGGCATGCACGCACACCAAGAGTTTCCCCCCTTGCCGCCCCTGCAAGGACGGACGCACGAATGCCCTCACCCGTGTCCTCCATCACAGACCTGCTTCTTTGCTGCCAAGAGGCGGTTTACAAAGTCCCCGACTTCTACGGCAACTGTCGCCCCGAACCCCACCCTTGGCGATGTCGTCGGGTTACAGCGACTGGGTAGACCTGGAGGCGCCAACGGCGGCGCGGGCCGGTAGACCGGGAAGCCCCAGCCACCCAGGGCGGTAGACCGGAGGGGAACCGAGGTTTCGGTAGACCGGGCAACGCCGCCAGCCCCTCCGCAGAGTAGACCGGGATCTCCGAGGTCCGGCGCCCAGTAGACCGGCCAGCGGTTCTACTCCGTC
This sequence comes from Podarcis raffonei, assembly GCF_027172205.1. Taxonomy (NCBI): domain Eukaryota; kingdom Metazoa; phylum Chordata; class Lepidosauria; order Squamata; family Lacertidae; genus Podarcis; species Podarcis raffonei. The sequence continues at coordinate 53,757,214 of NC_070615.1, forward strand.
CTCCAGGTAGTCCGGCAGAGCCGCGCTTTCCTGTGGGTGGACCGGGAAGCCCCACAATCTGAGGAAGACCGGCAAGACCCAGCCTCCCACACTCCGCCGGAGAGTAGATCGGGCAGCGGCTCCAGGCACGCCGCCAAGGCAACCGGCGCCTTGGTAGACCGGGAAACCGTTTGTCCTCTGAGGGAGACCTGGAAGCACCAGACCCCCTGGCGAGCAGGCAGGCTGGCAGTCACGCAGTCAGGCAGGCAGGCAGGCAGGCAAGTTGGACGTCTGCCTGCCTCCTCGCCAGGTAGACAGGGCAGGAGCCTGTCCCTTCGTTTAGTAGCGCTAGGCAGTCAGGCAGTCAGGCAGGCGGCAAAGCCCGGCAAAGCCGCGCTTTCCGGCGGGTAGACCGGGAAGACCCCCGATCTCTGAGGAAGACCGACAAGACCCAGCATTCCCAGCCGGTAGACCGGAGGGGAGCCGAGGGCCGGGAGACCGGGCAACGCCGCCAGACCTCCGGCCGGTAGACCGACATCATCGAGGTCCGGCGCCCATTAGATCGGCCAGCGGTTCCACGCCGTTCGCCAGGTAGCCCGGCAGAGCCGTGCTTTCCGGCAGGTAGACCGGGAAGTCTACCGTTCTCGTAAGACCGGCAAGACAGCCTCCCACCCTTCGAAGGCTAGTAGACCGGTTAGCGGCTCCAGGCACCCCCCCCCGCCTAGTGGACCAGCGCCTCCCGGACCCAAGGAGGGTAGACCGGGAAGCCGCTTCTCCTCCGATGTAGACCTGGAAGCCCCAGGCCCTTCCCAGCAGGAAGGCAGGCATGCAGGCATGCCGTCCGCTCCCTGCCTTCCAGGTAGACCGGGCAGGAGCTTTTCCCTACTTTTAGGAGAGCCAGGCAAGCGGCAGGCAGGCACGTAGGCAGGCAGGCAAGAAAGAAAGCAGCAGGCAGGCAGAATGTCCGTCTCCTGCGTGCCTCCTCCCCAGGTAGACCGGGCAGGAGCCTCTCCCTTCGTTTAGGAATGCCAGGCTGGCGGCAGGCAGGCAGGCAGGAAGGCAGGCAGGAAGGCAGGAAGGCAGGCAGGAAGGCAGGATGGCCGTCCGCTGCCTGCCTTCCAGGTAGACCGGGCAGGAGTCTGTCCCATTGTTTAGGAGCGCTGGGCAGGCGGCAGGCAGGCCGTGGTGTGCGTGAACGCGAGGAGCCCACCGGGCCTGGCACCGAGTAGACCGGCCAGAGCTTCCACGCCGTACGCTAGGTAGCCCGGCAGAGCTGCGCGTTCCAGTGGGTAGACCGGGAAGTCCCACGATCTGTGGAAGACCGGCAAGCCCGTCTTCCCGGCTGGTAGACCGGAGGGGAGTCGAGGGCCGGGAGACCGGGCAACGCCACCTGCCGCTCCGGCGGGTAGACCGGGCTTATCGAGGTCTGGTGCGCAGTAGACCGGCCAGCGGTTCCGCGCCATACGCCAGGTAGTCCAGTAGAGCTGCGCTTTCCTGCAGGTAGACTGGCAAGACAGCCTCCCCCCCCTCCACCAGCGAGTAGACCGGGCAGCAGCTCCAGGCACTTCCTCCCTGCCTTGTGGACAGGTGCGTCCCATCCCCAAGGAGGGTAGACCGTGAAGCCGTTTCTCCTCCGTGGTGGACCGGGAAGCCCCAGACCTGCGGCGAGCAGGCATGCAGGCAGGCACGCAGGCTGGCAGGGTGGCCGGGAAGCTGTCTGTCCTCGAGGTAGAGCTGGAAGCTCCAGCCTGGGTTCTGGCTTCTGGTTCTGGGTTCTCCACCCCTTAAAGATTTCACATGGGGGGGCATAATCGGGTAGAGGCTTATTCAAACTCATCTTTGTGCTGTAAGAGCATGCGCTGGGTCAAGATATGTGCATACACTTGCCCACAACCCTATTGTGTAGACGTTTATTTAGGGCATGTGTGTACATCTCTGATTTTTAAAAAATAAGACACCCCTTAGATGCTAGATTTGCATTCTCTCACTTTTAGGAAGATCCCTTAAACCTCTACTGTAATCCTAGAGATGTTTTCCCCCAGCTTGCTTTGCAAGAAATGCGTCAGTCAGAGGTCCAAATACTTTGGAGGCAAAGGCACCCCAACTTCGGCTGTGCTCTTCTACCAGAAACCCATGGAGGAATTAGGCAGGAGTTGCAGAGCCCCACCCATCCCGTTCCCAACATACCTTACCACAGGAAGCCGCCCCCGGGCGACACATACATTTCTGTGAAGTTCTCCAAGCCCCGCAGCTGCGCCAAGGTCTGGATTTTGTTGGGCTCCTGGCAGAACAAGGTGTTCATGTAGCACCTGCACTGCTCCTGGCAGGGCGGGGCTCCGAGGCAGGAGCATCCCGGGCAGGCAGAGGAGCATCCCTGCACAGCCCCAGAGCATCCTTCCTCCACGGAGAGGCATCCTCGGCTGTTGGTTCAGAAAGCCCCGCGGCTCCCCATCCGCTGCCACCCAACCGAGCAGCTCTGCTCTCTCGCTGAGCCTCTTCCTTCCTTGTCAGTCATGGACCATGTGCCCGCACTCTCTCGCAGACACACAACCGCTCATTTCCCAACCTCAGAGGGCGGAGTTTGCTCCAAGTCCTCCTCCAACAACACAGAACCCCTCCCTCTCCAAGCGAGTGACCGCCTGTCTCAGTGGACACAGCAGCGAGAGCAATGTCCACGCGGATGTGCCTCTTCTCCCCCTGGAGCACAGAGAAAGGGAGAGGAGCTCCTGTGGTCCCAGCAGCCTCCTTCCAGGGTGCCGGGCGGGGGGCAGGCATAGGCGTAGCCAGGATTTTTTTTTTTTTTGGGGGGACGGAATCAGTTGGTCAGTTAGTTAAGCATTTTTTTAGTTTCTTCATTTAGGGGGGCAGCTGCCCTCTGTCCTCCCTTGGCTACTCACGGAAAGTCCCGCCGCCCATAATCGATCACAAGACATGGCGCGCGCACACCATTTGAACAGCAATGAATGACCATCAACTTTTTGGGGCGGGTGCCCCCCGCAAATATTTTACTGGGGGGGCGAAGGGACCTCAGCCCCAGGAATTGGCTCCTACACTGCAGACCGCCCCTCCCACCACCATGATGAAAGTGTCCCTGAGCACGTGCAGAGTAAATTTCCATTCCATAAATGAAAGGAGACGCCACTCTGTGGAGATTTGTTAATTTTATTTATTCAATTACGTGTATACCCCGCTTGATTGTAGAAAACCTCAAAGCTGTTTGCAAAAAGAATAAAGCAGTAAGATTATTAGTAAAAATCATTTTTTAAAAACGAAAAGCCAGCGACGAACAAAATCTGCTGAGAACATTACGGGGCCCCAGGGAGCCCTCGGCTTCTAGTAAGGAAGGTCTTTATTTCTGATGGCTCCTCTGAAAGTGGGAACAGATGGGATCCTGGAATGGGGGGGGATACATGCGCCCACCACCAACTCCAGGAAATAAAGGGGTGCATTAGACCGACCGGCAGCATCCCTTCGAGCAGGAGTTCAAAACGCCTGCAAGTTCAATGCTTCACAACATCAGGAACTTGTAGCCAGGCCTCACCTCTGAAGGTCCGCATCCAACATCTGTGACGAAACATGCCAAATGGGTTTCTTTAATGAAAAGGCGAATGCCAGTCCTATGTCGCAGTGCCGGATGTACATATAAGCTAAACAAGCTATAGCTTAGGGCCCTACTCTCTTGGGGACCCTCGCAAAATTAAAAGGGGAAAAAAACCCCAGGTGTACATTTCCAAAATATAAGATAAAAAAGTAATAAAATAAAACCTACATACAGCAACAGTGTTTTGTGTTGTGTATGGACCTATTAAATTACCAGTGAGGGGTGAACGGCAGCGGCCGGTCAGGGTTCTTTGCCCGCGCGGCTGTCTGCAGTCCCCTGCCTGCCTGCCTGCCTGCCTGCCTGCCTGCCTGCCTGCCTGCCTGCCTGCCTGCCTGCCTCCCCCCCCCCGGTAGACCGGCTAGGCACCCCTCCCTCGCTTTAGGAGCGCCCCCGTGTCGCCGGCGCAAGGCAGGGGGGCCGTTCCTTGCCTGCCTTCTCCCAGGTAGACCGGGTAGGCGCCGGTTCCTTGCTTTAGGAGCGCCCTCGTGTGGCCAGCATGGTAAGGGCAGGGCAACCGTCCTCCTCCTCCTCCTCCTCCTCCTCCTCCTCCTCCTCCTCCTCCTCTTCTTCTTCTTCTTCTTCTTCTTCTTCTTCATATCCCTATTGTTGTCAAGATCCTGCGTGCGTGCGTTCGTGCGGTCGAAATGGGGTGTGCGTGTGTGTGCGCGCCGGCCTGCCCGCCCGCCTCCCTCTCGCTCTCTCCGTGATCTATTTTATTTCTGTGTCTCTCCCCCCCACGCCAGGACATGGGGGCGGGGGGGGGGTTTCTTGGGTGTGCGTGTGTGCGCGTTGGAGTAATATTTTGTGTCAATCTCTCTGTCCCAGTCTGTCTCCCCCCCACGCAAGCACATGCTGTGTTTGAGTGTATGCTTAGTGTGAGAGAGAAATTTTGTGCCCTTCTGTCTCCCTCCCCCTCAAACGAGTCTTTCTGTGTGTGTGAGAGAAAGAGAGAGAGAGAGATATTTTGCTTCTTTCTGCCTGCCTGCCTGCCTGCCCCCCCCCTCTCTCTCTCTCCCTCCCTCCCTCCCTCTTCCTTCCCTCCCCCACACAATAAAGTGTGTGTGAGAGCGCACGAGCGCTTTTGTGCTTGTTTTTCTGTATCCCTGTGTCTCTGCATGCTCCCCCTCCCGCAAAGGAACGCACGCACGCCAAGGCTTTTCTCCCTTGCCGTCCCTGCAAGGACGCACGCACGCCCTCACCCGTCCCGTCCCCTCCATCGCCTACTTGCTGCGCTGCCGCCAAGCGGCCGTCTACAAAGTCATCGAGTTCTACAGCAGCTGTCGCCACGAACCCCACCCACCCTTGGCGATGTCGTCGGGTTACAGCGACCGGGTAGAACTGGAGGCTCCATAGGGGGCGCGGGCAGGTAGACCGGGAAGCCCTCCGTCCTCCGTAGTAGACCGGCAAGCCGCAGCCTCTCCGGCGGGTTGGCCGGGGGCCCGACGAGTAGATTGGCCGACCGGGAAGCCCCCCCGTTATCGGAGGTAGACCGGCAAGCCCCAGCCTTCGGGGCCAGTAGACCGGAGGGGAGCCGAGGGCGGGAAGACCGGGCAACGCCGCCCGCTCCTCCGGCGGATAGACCGGGCTCACCGAGGTCCGGCGCACAGTAGACCGGCCAGCGGTTCCGCGCCGTGCGCCAGGTAGTCCGGCAGAGCCGCGCTTTCCTGTGGGTGGACCGGGAAGCCCCACGATCTCTGAGGCAGACCAGCAAGACCCAGCATTCCCAGCCGGTAGACCGGAGGGGAGCCGAGGGCCGGGAGACCGTGCAACGCCGCCAGACCCTTGGCCGGTAGACCGGCATCATCGAGGTCCGGCGCCCATTAGATCGGCCAGTGGTTCCACGCCGTTCGCCAGGTAGCCCGGCAGAGCCGTGCTTTCCGGCAGGTAGACCGGGAAGTCTACCGTTCTCGTAAGACCGGCAAGACAGCCTCCCCCCCTTCGAAGGCTAGTAGACCGGTTAGCGGCTCCAGGCACCCCCCCCCGCCTACTGGACCGGCGCCTCCCGGGCCCAAGGAGGGTAGACCGGGAAGCCGCTTCTCCTCCGATGTAGACCTGGAAGCCCCAGGCCCTTCCCAGCAGGAAGGCAGGCAGGCAGGCTTGCTGGCCGTCCGCTCTCTGCCTTCCAGGTAGACCGGGCAAGAGCCTGTTCCTTTGATTAGGAGCGCTGGGCAGGCGGCAGGCAGGCAAGCATGCCGTCCGCTGCCTGCCTCCCAGGTAGACCGGGCAGGAGCTTTCCCCTTTTAGGAGAGCCAGGCAAGCGGCAGGCAGGCAGGAAGGCAGGATGGCCGTCCGCTGCCTGCCTTCCAGGTAGACCGGGCAGGAGTCTGTCCCATTGTTTAGGAGCACTGGGCAGGCGGCAGGCAGGCCGTGGTGTGCGTGAACGCGAGGAGCCCACTGGGCCTGGCACCGAGTAGACCGGCCAGAGCTTCCACGCCGTATGCTAGGTAGCCCGGCAGAGCTGCGCTTTCCAGTGGGTAGACCGGGAAGCCCCACGATCTCTGAGGAAGACCGGCAAGTCCCAGTCTTCCTGGCTGGTAGACCGGAGGGGAGCCGAGGGCCGGGAGACCGGGCAATGTCACGTGCCCTTCTGGCGTGTTGACCGGGAAGCAGTGGCGTAGCATGGGTTGTCAGCACCCGGGGCAAGGCAAGTAATTTGCGCCCCCTAACCAGTGGATTTTGCGCCCCCTAACCTGTGGAGCGCACCCCCCCAGATGTTGCACCCGGTGTGGCCGGCCCCCCCTGCACCCCCCATGCTACGCCACTGCAGCACAGAACACCATCCCTAATCCTGCAACTGCAAAAAGTTCTGCAACACAGCACAACAGACCATGCAGAAGGATCGTTGTTGATGCTTTTATTAAAAAAATGTAAACAACAGCCATCTTTATTTACACTATGAGCTAACTGTCTGAGATGGGTAAAACCAATCCCAAAGGGCCCTTACAAACAGTAGATTATGCTACATTTTCCTTGTTTAAATCCACAATGTTTTGGTTTTTTTAAATGCACTCTACCTCCCCACCCTTATACCCTTTCCACCCAATACGGTAGACGTACACCTGATGCCTTTGTCACACATTGCAGTCCTCGGGTGGGCAAGGTAGGAGCAGGCGGAGGCTGGCCAGCCGCTCTGACAATAGGGGCGGGCCGAGGGCACGACGCGGCTGGGCCCTCTGGACTCGCGCCCCCCCAGATGTTGCGCCCGGTGCGGCCGGCACCCCTGGCACCCCCCACGCTACGCCACTGCTTCCCAGGCCCGCTGAAAGAGGCGGTTATTAAACCGCTTCTTAAAAAACCATCTTTATTTTTTTAAAAAAAGATATTTATTAAAGTTTTCAATTTTTTATGCAAACAAAAAACAAACAAAAAATTAAAAAGAACATATAGTTCATAATACATAATTTTCAATAACATATTTCTCTGACCTCCTCATGCCTCCCCTTCTTGTATTCCATTTCAAATTATTTGTTCAGCAAATCCTTAACTTAAAGCATTACAGCTTATAATAACACCTTGTTTTCTATCCTGTCATTTTTTCGTATTCCTTTATACCATTACAGCTAGAAACCACTCAATTTCAATCCAGCATCATTCAACATTCCTTAATTTTACAATATTTCTGTAAGTAGTCCTTAAATTTTTTCCAATCTTCTTCTGCCGACTCTTCTCTCTGGTCACGGATTCTGCCAGTCAATTCTGCCAATCCCATACAGTCAATCAGTTTCATCAGCCATTCTTCCAGGGTGGGTAAATCTTGCGTCTTCCAATACTTTGCGATGAGTATTCTTGCTGCTGTTGTAGCATACATAAAAAACGTTCTATCCTTCTTTGACACCAATTGGCCGACCATGCCCAGGAGAAAGGCCTCTGGTTTCTTCAAGAAGGTATATTTAAATACCTTTTTCAACTCATTGTATATCATTTCCCAGAAAGCCTTAATCCTAGGGCACGTCCACCAAAGGTGAAAGAATGTACCTTCATTTTCTTTACATTTCCAACATTTGTTATCGGGCAAATGATAGATTTTTGCAAGCTTGACTGGGGTCATGTACCACCTATACATCATTTTCATAATATTCTCTCTTAAGGCATTACATGCCGTAAATTTAATCCCGGTGGTCCACAACTGTTCCCAGTCAGCAAACATAATATTATGTCCAACGTCTTGTGCCCATTTAATCATTACAGATTTAACCGTCTCATCCTGAGTATTCCATTTCAGCAGCAAGTTATACATTTTTGACAAAGTCTTAGTTTTGGATTCCTCTCCCCCATGCTTTTCAACATTTACATGCAGCCGCTTGGAGAGATCATCAGGGGCTTTGGGCTGGGTGTTCATCACTATGCGGATGATACCCAGCTCTACCTCTCTTTTAAATCAGAACCAGTGAGGGCGGTGAAGGTCCTGTGTGAGTGTCTGGAGGCGGTTGGAGGATGGATGGCGGCTAACAGATTGAGGTTGAATCCTGACAAGACAGAAGTACTGTTTTTGGGGGACAGGAGGCGGGCAGGTGTGGAGGATTCCCTGGTCCTGAATGGGGTAACTGTGCCCCTGAAGGACCAGGGGCATAGCCTGGGAGTCATTTTGGACTCACAGCTGTCCATGGAGGCACAGGTCAAATCTGTATCCAGGGCAGCTCTTTACCATCTGGTAAGTAGGCTGAGACCCTATCTGCCTGCAGACTGTCTCGCCAGAGTGGTACATGCTCTGGTTATCTCCAGCTTGGACTACTGCAATGTGCTCTACGTGGGGCTACCTTTGAAGGTGACCCGGAAACTACAACTAATCCAGAATGCGGCAGCTAGACTGGTGACTTGGAGCGGCCGCCGAGACGATATAACACCGGTCTTGAAAGACCTACATTGGCTCCCAGTACGTTTCCGAGCACAATTCAAAGTCTTGGTGCTGACCTTGAAAGCCCTAAACGGCCTCGGTCCAGTATATCTGAAGGAGCGTCTCCATCCCCATCATTCAGCCCGGACACTGAGATCCAGCACTGAGGGCCTTCTGGCGGTTCCCTCACTGCGAGAGGCCAAGTTACAGGGAACCAGGCAGAGGGCCTTCTCGGTAGTGGCGCCCACCCTGTGGAACGCCCTCCCATCAGATGTCAAAGCGACAAACATCTACCTGACATTCAGAAGTCATCTGAAGGCAGCCCTGTTCAGGGAAGTTTTTAATATGTGACATTTTAGTGTATCTTTCATCTTTGTTGGAAGCCGCCCAGAGTGGCTGGGGAAACCCAGCCGGATGGGCGGGGTACAAATAATAAATTATTATTATTATCAATTTACAACTTTTTTTCTGCTGCAGGTTAGCTGTGAGATAAATCAATTACAGTTATATATTAAAGGCCAAAGTCAGGCTCACTGAGGACCGGGCAGTGCAGAGGGAAATAAAAATACAAAAGGACAGTATACATGATGTCCCAGACATGACAACACCACCATAAAGCTTCACGCCAACCAGATATTCCTGTTCACCTCAGGCACTAAGTCGCTTAAATTATTATTGACCATTCCTCATTGCTCTGTTTAGGTATTTACCAAAGGGATCCTGCAAATGGAGATATTACTAGAGCCTGACATGCTTGTATGTTTGGTGGTATTTTATGCATTGTGACTTGCTATCATTTTTATTGATTATAGCTTAGTAATTCTTTACTGTAATTGTTAAGTGTAAAGTGTTCGATTATTATGTGCAGATATTTAATTTTACTACTTTTTAAAATTAAATTTTTATTGATTTTTCAACCAGAATACATTTATGTACATTTGTTATACAAATAGATCTCATATAAAACCTTTAGCTCTGCCGAGCTTCAGACTTCCTTCCCCCCCTTCGGTAAGTATCTTATAATTTCATTACATCTCGTATTTTATTCGTTTTTCTAATTAACCATATGCTGTTGAAGTTAATCAAACCCTTCCAGGGTCTTTAAAGATTTACAATTATCTCTTATATACATCAAATATTTACTCCAATTTTCAGAAAACTTCTGGTCTTCCTGATCTCGTATTCTCCCTGATAATCTAGCCAGTTCCGCATAATTTATCAATTTAACCTGCCAGTCCGAAATAGTTGGTAATACATTTGTCTTCCAATTCTGGGCCAACATAATCCTTGCTGCCGTCGTGGCATACAAAAATAAATTCTTATCCTTCTTTTTAACCTCGTTTCCCACTAATCCCAAAAGAATCTGGTTGAGCCGTTTTTGAGCCAGCGACGGGAAAGCGGATTATAAAGACGGAAGGTGGATCTATAAAGTACGATAGTAAGACCATTACCCCCTTCTTTGCTATATTCAGGAGGAGATTGTGCTATGTGATATAAGGGATTGTAATCAAAGAAAATTATAGTGTTTGGAGCGCTTGGAAAAACTTTTTGGAGGCTTTGGGGCGATTTTGAGGAGCGTGGCGAGAGGACTCTTTGACTCTGTCGGAGCCCCTTCACCTCCTCCTTCCTCTTGGTGGTGGAGAGAAGAAGAAAACAGCGATATACTCTCCCCAATTACAGACTTCTATAGGACTGATTTGGAGTGAAAATAAGAGAGAAGGAAAGTAAGAAAGAAGACAGAATATAAGCCCCTTTCTGGTCAACGTGCTGGGGGCTGTGTTTCACCTCTTCTCCTTGCGATTTCAACGTGCAGTTTGCAGGCTGCCTTATGGCAGCGCTTAGGGGGACTCTTTAAGGACTGTGGCGAGTGGACTCTTTGACTCTGTCGGAGCCCCTTCACCTCCTCCTTCCTATTTAATTTTACTATTCTAATGGAGTATTGAGTATTCAGTATTATTGACTATTGCTTTTCTTGGTATGTTGTTTATTTTAAAGTTATGTTTTTATTCTGACTTTTTTTGGTATTGGATCACATTGTTCTTAGGGGTGTGATCTTTGTCAGGGAAGGGCCCATCCTTGGCCTGCAGAAGGTCCCAGGTTGTGTCTGGCAGCATCTCCAGGTAGAGCTGGGAACATGCCTGGTCTGGAATCCTGGGGGGTTGCTGCCAGCCAGTGTAGACAATACAGCTTCCTAGGCAATTTCAGAGACATCACCTTGCCAACAAAGGTCCGTATAGTTCCAGCTATGGTTTTCCCAGTAGTGATGTATGGCAGTGAGAGCTGGACCATAAAGAAGGCTGATCGCCTAAGAATTGATGCTTTTGAATTATGGTGCTGGAGCCAAGACAAAATGGAAAATGTAAATAAATATGCTGACCGAGGCCCCCTTTGGAATCGGAGGCCCGGGCCAAGTGGCGCATATGGCCCTCCCTCTGTCTGGGCCTGCTTTGCCCCCAGTGTGAAGCAATGAAGTTGCAGGCGTTTTGAAGTCCTGCTGGAAGGGATGCTGCCGGTCGGTCTAATGCGCCCCTCTATTCCCCGGAGTTGGTGGTGGGCACATGTACCCCCCCATTCTGGGGGCTACCCCGATCACCCCGGCCCTCCCGACGGAAGGTGCAGCTTCGCCGGAGGATCTGGCATAGGGAGTAGAACAGCTGAATGATCTACTGGGCGCCGGACCTCAGGAAGCCCGGTCTACCCGCTAGAGGGGCTGGCGGCATTGCCCGGTCTCCCGGCCCTCGGCTCCCCTCCGGTCTACCGCCTGGGAAGTCTGGGTCTTGCCGGTCTTCCTCAGATCGTGGGGCTTCCCGGTCTACCTACCCACCGGAAAGCGCGGCTCTGCCGGATTACCTCACATACGGCGTGGAACCATTGGCCAGTCTACTGGGAGTCGGGCCACGAGAGGCCCGGTCTACCTGCTGGAGGGGCTGGCGGCATTGCACGGTCTCCCAGCCCTTGGCTCCACTCCGGTCTACCGCTCGGGAAGTCTGGGTCTTGCCGGTCTGCCTCAGATCGTGGGGCTTCCCGGTCTACCCACTGGAAAGAGCGGGTCTGCCGGGCTACCTGGCGTATGGCGTGGAACCGCTGGGCGGTCTACTCGGTGCCTGGCCCGGTGGGCTCCACGCGTCCACGCTCACACCGGCCTGCCTGCCTGCCTGCCTCCCACCTGCCCAGAGCTCCCAAACAAAGGAACAGGCTCCTGCCCGGTCTACCTGGAAGGCAGCGGATGGCCACCCTCCCTGTCTGCCTGCCTGCAGCCCGGCATTGCTAAACAAAGGGAGTGGCGCCAACCCGGCCTGCCTGCCTGCCTGCTCGCCAGAGGGTGTGGGGCTTCCAGGTCGCTCTTGGAGGACAAACAGCTTCCCGGTCTACCATCCTTGGGCCCGGGAGGCGCCGGTCCACTCGGCGGCGGGCCTGGAGCCGCTGCACGGTCTACTCGCCAGCGGAGGGTGGGAGCCTGGGTCTTGCCAGTCTTCCTCAGAGAACGTGCGGCTTCCCGGTCTACCAACTGGAAGGAGCGGCCCTGCCAGCCTGCCTGCCTGCCTGCCTGCTCGCCGCAGTGCCTGGGGCGTCCAGCTCTGCCGGACTACCTGGTGCACGGCGCGGTGCCGCTGGTCGGTCTACTCGGTGCCGGACCTCGGAAACCCGGTCTACCCGCCGGAGGGGCTGGCGGCGTAGCCCGGTCTCCCGGCCCTCGGCTCCCCTCCGTTCTATCGGCCGGGAAGGTTGGGTCTTGACGGTCTTCCTCAGAGATCGCGGGGCTTCCCGGTCTACCCACTGGAAAGCGCGGCTCTGCCGGGCTACCTGGCGTAGAGTGGAACAGCTGGCCGGTCTACTGGGCGCCGAACCTCGGGAAGCCCGGTCTACCTGAGTCTACCGGGGGGCCTGGCGGCTTTGCTCAGTATCTCGGCCCTTGGCGCCCCTCCGGTCTACCCTCGGCGGGGGGGGGCAGGGTCTTGCCGGTCTACCTCCGAGAACGAGGGGCTTCCCAGTCCTCCCGCCGACTGCCAATATACTCGCCGGGCCCCCGGTCTTTCCGCCCTAGAGGCTGCGGCTTGCCGGTCTACTTCCAAGGGCGGAAGGCTTCCCGGTCTACCGGCCCGCGCCCCCGTTAGCGCCTGCAGGTCTCCCCAGTCGCTGGAATTCTACGACATCGCCAAGGGTGGGGATCGTGGAGACAGCTGCCGTAGAACTCGGTGACTTTGTAGACCGCCGCTTGGCGGCAGAGCAGCAGGCAGGTGATGGAGGAGAAGGGTGGGGGCGTGGGGGCGTGCATCCGTCCTTGCAGGGACGGCAAGGGAGAAAAGTGCGTGCGTTCCTTTGCGGGAGGGGGAGCATGCAGAGACACAGTGATACAGAAAGACAAGCACAAAAGTGCTCGTGTGCTCTCACACACACTTGATAGCAGGGGGAGGGAGGGGGAGAGAGGCAGGCGGGCAGGCAGAAACAAAATCTCTCTCTCTGTCTCTCACACACTCGTTTTTGGGGGAGGGAGACAGAAGGGCACAAAATTTCTCTGTCACACTAGCATACACTCAAACACAGCATGTGCTTGTGTGGGGGGAGACAGACAGAGACACAGGAGCCAAATACACCGCACACACGCTTGTGGGCAGGGGAGACAGACAGGGACAGAGAGGTGGACACAAAATATCCCTCCAACACACACACCCAAGAAACCACCCCCGGCCCCCCCATGTGCTTCCTTGTGGGGGAGAGAGACAGACCCAAAATAGATCACGGAGAGAGAGGGAGAGGAAGGCAGGAAGGCACACACACACACGCATACCCCATTTCGCCCGCTCGCACTCACACCCTCGCGCATGCACGATCCTGACAACAAAAGGGATACGACGACGACGACGACGACGACGACGACGACGACGAAGACAGCTGCCCTGCCCTTACCATGCTGGCCACACGAGGGCGCTCCTAAAGCAAGGAACCGGCGCCTACCCGGTCTACCTGGGAGAAGGCAGGCAAGGAACGGCCGCCCTGCCCTGCGCCGGCGACACGGGGGCGCTCCTAAAGAGAGGGAGGGGTGCCTAGCCGGTCTACCGGGGGGAGTGAGGCAGGCAGCGGACAGCCGCCCTGCCTCTCTACCTGCTGTCCCACGCTGCTAAACCAAGGGACGGGCGCCTGCTCGGTCTACCTGGGGGCGGGAGGCAGGCAGGCCGGTAACGGACGGTCGCCCTGACTCTCTCCCTGCTCCCCGGCGCTGCTAAACGAAGGGACGGGCGCCTTCCCGGTCTACCTGAGAGGGAAGGAGGGAGGGAGGGAGGGAGGGAGGGAGGGGGGGAGGCAGGCAGGCAGGCAGGCAGGCAGGCAGGCAAGAAGTGAAGGTGGCCGCTTCCCTGATCGGTGAGGAGCGGGGAAAGCAAAAGGAGGAAGGGGGCCCTGTCTATCCATGCTCTGGTCAGGGCATGCCCCAGAAACTACACGCCGACTGCCCGGTCTACTCGCTGGGGTGTATCACCATCATCATCGGGGCGCCACACCCCTCAGACATTGTTTGTCCGCAGACATAGATTGTTTTCTAGCAGTCCCATGCTAACCTTGCCAATTTCATGGTCGCTCACATTCCAGCACCAAGGGAGGCTTTGATTTTGTTAAAGATGGAATTGGCATAAATGCCTCCGATCGCCACTCGAAACGGGAGAACCTTGAGGTGCCTGGGCGTTCACATACAAAAACTGGGAGTTCCATCGCAGGAACACCACCAGGCCCAGCAGCACAGGAGCCGCTCCTCTCCAGGGTGGTACAGTCATGGGACCCGCCACCTCTATTTGCATTACCGCATTCATGCATTTCATTAGAAACGAATCTGTGAGGTTAAGCTGAGACTCTCTGGTTCGCACCCAGAGTCTCAGATAAGCCTTCCCTGTTAGCCGCCTAAAGACGTTGCCCGACTCTCACCACGAGGAGGTAGGGATAGGCACGTGGAAAAGGCCACCAAAGATCGATCAGTAGAACATCACAGATCATTGGCTGCCATTTTCCTTGAGAGTCAAAGTTACTTCTTGCACATGAATGGAGCAAAACACACTGCCTTTGTGCAGGTACAGTGCGTGGAGCAGGTTGCTGTCGAGAGTTACAGACTCCAGAGTGACATGTGGAAGGGAGGGGTCCACTCCACCTGAACACCAGCATGCATGCCAGCCCCTTGAGGGCCCTCCCCTACATGACAGTCAGTGCCATTTGGCAAGTTACCAAATGTGGGGTCCACCCCAACGCAGGGAAGTCCCCACCCTCACTCCTGCATGTCTCTCAGAAACACTGCCATGGCTACAAGAGCACAGGGGCTGCTCAAGGGTTCTTCAGACCTGGAGCTGGGGTCAAAGCCCACTGCCAGCCACTCATTCAGCCACCTCACTGCTCCTCTCCCAGCAGAGACCCAAAGGACAGCAGAATAGGACGAGGCTGCTCACTGCTTCTCAAAGGGAACCATGTCAGACGCTGTGCCTGCCCCACACACCACAGGTCCACACTGACTGGGGAGCACAGTTGGGTCATTTGCGATTCCCCAGAGGGTCCTGAAAACCCTGTAGCCAGAAATCTCCATGTGCATGCCGTCCTGGCCCGGCGAGAGTGGATGGCGTCTTGGGTGCCGGCGCCAATGCCGCGGCAGACCGGCGTCTCGGAAGCCCCTGGCATCCAGACGCGGCAGACTCACTCCAGCAAGAGGCTCCGCGGCTCCCCGGTCGTGCCGGTCTACCCGTGCGCCGGGGCGGCGGTAGACCGTTCGCGGCGCCCGCCTTTGCTTCCTGTGATGGAGGAGAGGTGAGAGCAGATGGTGGAGCGTGCGAAGGCCGGAGAAGGACAGGCATCCGGATGTAAGGGTCTAGGCCCTGCCCTGTCTAGTGGAGAGGTTGCTGGTGGCTCCGGTCTACCGGCCGGCAAGCGGGGATGGGTTGGCCGGTCTTCGCGGGGGAAGCAGCGGAAGCGCTGGCCGTTTTCCTGGGGGGGGGGAGGCGGCGGAGCTCAGGAGGCCGGGTCTAGCTCCCCTCCGGAGGCGCCGGCAACGTGGCCCGTTCTTCGTGCGGCCGCTGGCGGCTCTCCTCCGGTCTACTAGTGACCAAGCAAGCTGGGACATGGCAGTCCCCTTAGAGGACGGAAGACTTGCCCGGTCTACCGCTGGGAGGTCTGTCCGCTACCCGGTCCTCCCGGCAGGCGGGTTGAAGTCGGGCAGTCAAGGTGACGGCGGGGCTGGAAGCAGCGGTCGTTCTCCGCCTGGCCGAGGCGGCTGGGGCTTTCCGGTCCACTTGGGAGGACGGACGGATGGGAGGCTTCCCGGTCCCCCCGGCTGGTGGGTGAGTGATCCTCTCCGGTCTACCTGCCGGAGGCCCGCGGACCGCCCGGTCTACTGGCGAGGGCCGCGGTCTTCCCGGCGGAGGGCCTGCGACCGCTGCCCCCCTGTCTGCCGGCCGGGGAGGCTGGGGTTTCGCGCTCTCCCTGGGAGGACAGACAGCTTCCTGGTCGCTCCTCCTTGGGCCCCGGAGGAGCTGGAAGCGGTGCACGGTCTCCCGGCCCTCGGCTCCCCTCTGGTCTGTTGGCCGGGGAGGCTGGTTCTTGCCGGTCTTACTCAGAGAACGGAAGGCTTCCCGGGCTACCCCTGCGAAGGCCTGCCAGCTGCTTGGGAGGGTCCCGGTCACCCCGGCCCTGCCGACGGAAGGAGCGGCTCCGCCGGACGACCTGGCGTAGGGAGTGGAAATGCTGGCCGGCGCTCCTAAACAAGGGACAGGTTCCTGCCCGGTCTACCTGGGGGAAGGAAGGCTGGCAGGCAGGCACGGGGGTGCTTCTAAAACAAGGAAGTGCTGGAACTCAAGCTACCTTCAGCACAGACGTGACTCCTCGCATGTTCAGAGACTATTTCTTTTTTGTTACCGGAAACTCAAGGTGTAAAGAGTGGAATGGACACCAAGCTGACTCCGCTCGCCCCCCCCCCCATGCATGAGTATCACTTTCGGCCGCCGCGGCTTATCAATGCCTTCATGTGAGAAGCAGCACCGGGCTGCTGGAAGCAGTTCTGCAGACCTTTGCCCTCGAGGCCAGGGGGTGTCAGGAAGGAAACTGTGGAGACTCGGGGACACCGAAAGAGGAGCTGAAATGCAGGACCTAAAGGGTTGGAAGTAGGAGCAGCAGTGTCGGCAGAAAAGGAGGTTTGGGGCGGGGGTGGTGGTAGAAGAGACAAACTGGTTGGGGAATCTTTAGGGAGGCGGAGCTGCAGAGCGGCGAGGAGTTGGGGGAGGAAGGTTGCCTCTCGTGTTGGGGTGTGGCTCATGTTGGGGGGGTGTATGGCTGTGGAGGGTGCAGACTCCTCCTCTCCTTAAAGGTTATGAGCCTTAGGACATCTGTTCCTTGCCAGTTGCAGCTCCTTCTGTGCCCCCTCCCTTGCCCTCAGGGCTGCCAAGAGATTAGCAAATCGATTGATTAACAGCCCAGCATCTAACTGATTAATCAATAAACCAACCAACACACTTTAAATACATTTACATGCTGCAACACCTCAACTTTATAATGATGCTGCGAAAAAGGAGCGGTTTAGTAACCAACGCTTTCTCTTCTTAAAAAAATCTAACAAAAAGCTTTCACTTCTTGCTGTTTGAAATAGTGGTCTCTCCTCGCCTCCCACTATTTGAATAGAAGCCCGGTACTTTTCTGCTATTATCTGAACCGAGTGCCTGGCGGGGATAGAGGAGGCTATGGAGGGAAATAGATGGCGAAGCGGAAGAGGCAACGGAGCCTGCTGGCTACTGCAGACCACGGGGGCCAACTTGAATAAATATGGAGGGGGGAGGCATGGGCGTGGCCAGGATTTATGTTGGCGGGGGGGGGGGGACTGAATCATCTGCGACGCAGTTGGTCAGTTAGTTAAGCATTTTTTCTTTTCTTGATTTAGGGGGGCATCTGCCCCCTGTCCTCCCTTGGCTACTCGTGGGGACAGGTAAGTCCCGCCCCGCCTAGTAGATCACAAGACATGGCGCGCGCGCACCATTTGAACAGCAATGAATGACCATCAACTTTTTTATGCGGGCGGCCCCCGCAAATATTTTACTGTGGGGCGAAGGGACCTCGGCCCCAGGAATTGGCTCCTACTCTGCAGACCGCCCCTCCACCACCTTGATGAAAGTGTCCCTGAGCACGTGCAGAGTAAATTTCCATTCCATAAATGAAAGGAGACGCCACTCTGTGGAGATTGGTTAATTTTATTTATTCCATTACGTGTATACCCCGCTTGATTGTAGAAAACCTCGAAGCAATTTGTAAAAAGAATAAAGCAGTAAGATTATTGGTAAAATCCATTTTTTAAAAACTAAAAGCCAGCGACGAACAAAAAACACCCCAGCAACCTGAATAGCAGCAGGGGCCGAAAGCGCCTGCGGAAAACATTTTGTTTAGACGAGCCTGTCCAGATATTCAGCTTGCTGGTATGTTTTTTGTTCGCCGCTAGTTTTTAGAGTGCTTGGAGGGAGATCCAGAGGAGATTTATTTCTTACAAATACGGAGTGAGTATTGCACGGCACCTGTAACAGCGCCGGTTCCGAATGAAGGGAAGGACGGGACTTCCAGATCGGAGGGTTGCCTTTTGCTTCCGATATTCACTGGAGCCCGAGACCCGTCTTCTAGAGTGGCTGGGAAGGAGAGAGGACAAGCAGATTAAACCTCGGGTTAATGCGCCCCCCCCATCCTTCCTCATCTCATTCCTGGCTTCAGCTCAGCTTCCTGCAGACTTACCCGTTCGCCTCGCCTCCCCCCCCCCGGTCGGGATTTGCCAGGACAAAGCAAAGCGGGGAGACCTCGAAGGGCTGCTGAGAACATTACGGGGCCCCAGGGAGCCCTCGGCTTCTAATAAGGAAGGTCTTTATTTCTGTTGGCTCCTCTGAAAGTGGGAACAGATGGGATCCTGGAATGGGGGGGGTACATGCGCCCACCACCAACTCCGGGGAATAAAGGGGCGCATTAGACTGACTGGCAGCATCCCGTCCAGCAGGACTTCAAAACGCCTGCAAGTTCATTGCTTCACACTGGGGGCGAAGCAGGCCCAGACAGAGGGGGGGGGGCCATATGGGCCACTTGGCCGGGGCCTCCGATTCCAAAGGGGGCCTCGGTCAGCATATTTATCTATATTTTCCATTTTGTCTTTATATGCAGATACGGTTGAAGCCTTGAAATAAAATTAGCTGTCAGCATAACGTTTGTGAAAATTATTTATATACTTACTTACTTATTTATAAGACTTTAGTTATCCACAGGGTAAAAAAGGGGGGGCACATTATCTACCTGGCCTGGGCCTCTGCTTGGTTCTGCAAGGCCCTGGGGCGAAGACTCGCATTTGAACCACCACCAGCAGGAATAAAGATCTGAAATCCCTCCACAGAAGACAGGGAGCGAGGGAGGTCAGGTGTGTGCCCAGTGTTAACCTTTTCCTTCCAGCTTTAATATCACCATCAGCCTTCAAGGTTAGAGCATCAGGATCACACCAGTCAGTCGGTGTGACTGGTTGCTCGCCACCGACTGCAACAAGGCCTATTTTTGCAGCATCAGGAACTTGTAGCCAGGCCTCACCTCCGAAGGTCCGCTTCCAACATCTGTGACGAAACATGCCAGATAGGTTTCTCTTATGAAAAGGTGAATGCCAGTCCTGTGTCGCAGTGCCGGATGTACATATAAGCTAAACAAGCTATAGCTTAGGGACCTACTCTCTTGGGGACCCCCAAAAAATTTAAAGGGAAAAAAACCCCAGATGTACATTTCCAAAATATAAGATAAAAAACAAATAAAACCTACATATAGCAACAGTGTTTTGTGTTGTGTATGGACCTATTAAATTACCATATAGCATATATTCAACACAAAAAACAGTGACAATTTGTTGTTGACAAGGACAGCTGGACATATAATGGGCCCCATTACCTTCAGTAGCTTAGGGCCTCATCAAACCTCAATCCAGCCCTGCCTCTGTCCGTGTGGGTCTACACATTTCAGAAACGGCATCATCAGCCAGGTGGTTTGGGGACACCACCTTGAATTTTCTGACGTAGTAACATAGAACTAGTGCTTTTTTCTGGGTGGACGTAGGGAGATGCATATCCCTAAACATTTTGTGAATCATTGCCTCATTGAGGGGCAATATTTCAATATGAGTAGGAAAAATGAGAGTACCCCTAAACATTTTAAAAGAAAAAAGCACTGCATAGAACCACATAATTTTAGAGCTGGAAGGGACCCCCAGGGTCATCTACCACCCCGTTGGGGGCTGCAAGTTTTAATTTACACCTCATATCCCCTCATGTCTCCTTGTAACCTCCCACCCACCCAAAGTTTGGGTGGATTTGCAGTGCAGCTGTTAACTATGAGAGCTGAGCATGGTGCCTCCATGCCCAGGGGCAGTCTACCTGCCTCTGCTTGCCAGTTCCCTGAGACAAGGAACAAACTACAGAAGAAACCCATTGCCTGGTGTCCTGCTGCTGGGCCCCTTGCAGGCCCCTCTGTGGAAAGTAGATCGGAGGGTTCAGTGGTCACACACACACACACACACACACACACACACATATATATTCTGGCCTAGCAGAGGGAGGGGTGTATTTCCTTCTGCTTTGCTTCTTGGAATCTGCTGTGGCTGGAGACCAAACTTTAAATGGTGCAAGATCCTAGCATCTCAGAAGTTGCCTAGGAAGCTGTATTGTCTACACTGGCTGGCAGCAACCCCCCAGGATTCCAGACCAGGCATGTTCCCAGCTCTACCTGGAGATGCTGCCAGACACAACCTGGGACCTTCTGCAGGCCAAGGATGGGCCCTTCCCTGACAAAGATCACACCCCTAATCACCATGTGATCCAATACAAAAAAGTCATAATGAAAACATAACTTTAAAATAAATAACATACCATGTAAAGCAATATTCAATAATACTGAATACTCAATAATCCATTAGAATAGTAAAATTCAATAATAATAATAATCGAACAGTCAACACTTAACAATTACAGTAAAGAATTACTATGCTATAATCAATAAAAATGATAGCAAGTCACAATGCATAAAATACCACCAAACAGGCAAGCATGTCAGGCTCTAGTAATATCTCCATTTGCAGGATTCCTTTGGTAAGTCCCTAAACAGAGCACCTGTCATGGATCAGCACAAAGAGGCAGCAGCAAGCAGGAGGCTGGGAAGTCCATGTCCGGGACCGGCTGGATGAGGAGTGGGCGGAGCCTCCTGCCCAGGAGTCGTCCCTTCCCCCACCAGACAGAGAAGACATGGACTTAGACCCCAGGTCCTGGTGGTGGAGCAATGAGGAACGGTTAATGATAATTTAAGCGACTTAGTGCCTGAAGTGAACAGGAATATCTGGTTGGCGTGAAGCTTTATGGTGTGGTTGTCATGTCTGGGACATCATGTATACTGTCCTTTTGTATTTTTATTTCCCTCTGCACTACCCGGTCCTCCGTGAGACTGACTCTGGCCTTTAATATCTAACTGTAATTTATTTATCTCACAGCTAACCTGCAGCAAAATAATTATAATGTTATAAATTGATATACATTACATCTCCTAATACTGTATAAAAGTTTTCTTCCTCACTTTCCCCCCTTGCAGTTATATGTTATGTTGCATTTTTTGTTGTGTAAATTACGTTGGGAATCAGTGAAATATTAGATGCAAACAAAACCTTGTATTCAAATAATATGCTTATTTTTCTGCCCTTTAAGAACAAACACGTGGGGCTTCTTGTGTGTGTGAGTGCTTGTGAGCTCACATGGGGCGGGGAGGGGGCGGTGCCGAATTGAGTCTTTGACCCATGGAAGAAAGCCTAATTTCCCTGCCAGCAGCTGTGTGCACTTTGATCAGCAGCCTGGAGGGAATTAAACACGGGTGGGGGATGTCTGAGGAAACGCTCGCAGCTGTGCCTAGCCAGGCAAGTTAGGGCTGGAAGTACAGAGCACGTCATTCCTGCACCTGTAACTGATTCAGATTGGAACCTGCCCTAATAGCCTCCCCTACTTAAGGACAGGCAGCTGTGAGGAGTGTGATGAAGACCAAGGAGGTGTGCAAAGTGTGCTGGGCGAAGGTGACGCAGAGATTGCTGGAGCGAGGTGTGCGGAGGGACTGTCGCATACTGAGAGGAAACAAGGGAGAAGAGGGGGCAAGTTCTGCCAAGAGCAGCCAGATCCAGGACAGGTGCTGGGGGGGGCGGGAGTTGGAACTTCTGGGACTTTCGTATTTTGCCCCTGCCTGCACCAAATGCTAACTGTGACAGCACCTCTTTTGGAGGGAGAAAAAGAGAAAGGATTTAAAAAACAGGTTCAGGGTTGTTTCTTTAGTTAAAAAAACAATCCAGCTTTTCTTTCACCTTACACCACCTTTAGCTCCTTGGAGAAGAGGTGGGCTATAAATACAAATGTGGGCTGGACAAGGTGGATTTGCAGCTGCTTGACTGACTAAACCCAGAGTGCTCGTACGTGGGAACCTGGGCTCTTAGCTTGGTACACGCACACTCCACGCACATTTGCACGCACACTCACAAAGCTCAACACATTTGTTATTAAATGGCATAAAAACAGGCAGTGTAACACTCTGCTTGTTAATAGTAGGAGGAGTTTCCAGAGGTTTCGGTTAACTCGGGATTTGCACTCTTAAGCTTTAGAAATGTTAAGAAAAACTTTTGCCAAGTTTTGGAGCTTTGAAGTTTTCCTGAGTTTAATTTGGCTTTAAAGGTAACATCCTGACTTCAGCTGCTGCTGCTTGTCTTAAATGTGTAATTTTAAAGGCAAGCTTGCTTCATTTTTTTTAAAGGAAAAACACCCCCCCCAGGTAATTTAGCCCCCCTGCCCCCCTTCTTGGCTATGCCCATACCAAGACTGTCAGGTTTCCTTTTAACATAGCTTTTAAAAAGTCTCCTTGACCCTTTTTGCCACCCCTATTTGAGTTATGAAATCCTTTGAGTTTTGATGGATAAATTTACTCCCAAGTAAGTTTCCTTCAAGGAGGTTCCTTTCAATTTTGTTGCGGTACTCATTTCAGGAAAAAATACATTCGTAGTCATTTTAGGTTCCATGTAAGGTGAAGAAATGTTTCTTGCCAAGTAGAAAGTGTCCTGCTATTGCAATACCAATGCAGCCTGACAGGACAGTGCTTGACGGAGCTGCATTGGGCAGGGAAAACGCTTACTCTCCTCCTCGCGTTCCTGTTTTAACTCTTGCATGGTGTGCGCACCTGCGATTGTGTGTCCTCTCCCAGTTGGGTGTGTTGACATATTTGTATGGTGGCAGACTGGTTACAAAGGTTTTGTGGGCTTGAACAATCACTTTAAAATACCTGGCTGTCTTTTGCCTAATTTACCCTGTTTTCTTAACGTTCTGTTACATATCTAGGGTGACTGGGAAAACCGGAATTATTTTTAAAGGGTTTGTGTGTGTGCGGCGTGTGTTTAAAGTCTTTAAAAGTTGTTACATCCTGCTAGTCCTTTCCCAGGAATATAAGGAATTGTTTCAGGGTTATTTACATCTGTCTGGTTTGAGTCCTCAGTGTCTAATTTCTCTTCTCTCGCCCATCCCACCAAAAGCAGCAGGGGATCAGAGATCGTAACGTAAGAAAGCGCACACCCAGGGGGTGTAGCATTTTGGGTGCTGGTCCTGGTTTTGAGGGGGCCCCGGCGTGGGGCGCTTGGGTCGTGCCGAGGGCTATAGGTAGGGGGTGGTGAGGAAGGCCCCCGCCAGGGGCGCAGGCGAGCCCCCGCCCGCAAAATCTGCACCGCGCGCCCCCTCGAGCGGGAGAACTTGCGCGCGCAGCGGGCGCCTCTGCTTGCTGCTTGCGCAGCCGGCGAAGAAATGAATGGGCAGGAGGGCGCGCGTGAGAGAAGGAAGGAAGGAAGGAAGGAAGGAAGGAAGGAAGGAAGGTGGGAAGGCGGGTGTCCTCTCGGGGTGGAGCTACCGGAGGCGGGGAAAGGGAGTGGGCAGGGGAGGGGAGGCAGCACCCGAGCGCGTTCCAAGCACGCTCCAGACCCTGCTGGAAGGATACGGAGGGGCAGCGTATAATACCGCCCGCGCCCCGCTTGCAGCTGGGGCAACAGCCTCTCCCACAGCCCTATGCGGGAGCCGCAGAGTGCAAAGCTATAATTTTTGAAATACAATTATCAGAGTGCCTCTGGGCATGTGCAGATTGTTCCTCCCGAAGTAGAAAGAGGTCCGGCTCCCGCTTTAGGAGGCGGGCGAACGGTTCCGTCCAGGGCAAAGGTGGCGGTGAGGGAATGTGTGCGCAGAAGCGGAGCTAGGTGCACATGCTGTGCACGCGGGGGCGGAGCTGTGCGGGGGCGGGGCTAGCCGTGCGGGGGGAGGCGAGGGCGGGCACCGCCCGCAGCGAGCGATATCACCCCCCATGACACCCCCATGACACCCAGGGCGGGAAAACCCCACCGCACCCCACTTCCTCCGCCACTGTGTGTGTGGCTCTCCACCACCTGGTAGCCTAGGGACCTCGTCCTCCTCGCGAGAGGCGGAAAGAAGAGCCAACTTGTCCGTGGCTAGGGGGCGCAATCTGGACGGTTCTGCCTCGTGCCCACCAAGTGCTGCGTCCACTGGCCGGGCTCCCGGCTGCGCGGGCGGGCAGGGCAGTGGGGCAACATGGCCCTGCTTGGCTGCGTTGTAGCTGAAACCTTCGCCTCCGTAGAAAGGGAGGTGTCAAAGATTAAATGCCTCCAATCACAACTAGGGGTGATATGACCTTGATACCCATTTTAGTTATAATTCCAAGGGTTTGCAAATTGTCTACAGAGAGGGCACCAAATACCCCTTGCTGACAGGGAAATGGATCGCTGTCTAAGCCCAGCTGCTCAGTGACTATGTGCATCAAGTATTCATAATACCAACAGGGGAGTGCCCGGTTTCCTTCTGGCTGTGAATCCCCTTGTAGTTTACCAAAAGTGAGCCACTAGGCAGCACCCCCCCCCACCTCACTGGGTAAGTGAAAAACAGGCGGGGCTCCCACTTATTCCACACCTCATGTCTTTCCCTGCTGATTCCGCCAAGCCCGTTCCCTTGGCTGTGGTTTCACTAGATAGGTGGGGACAGTGGGAATTTCGTTCATCCATTCCTGCGCGTCACTAGATGAGGCATTTGGCTCTTTTTTTGTCATCATAGGGGCACCACGCCCCTCAGACGTTGCATCTCTTTATCCGCAGAGGTACGGATTATTTTCTAGCAGTCCCGTGCTATACCTGGGCAATTTCCTGGGTGCTCACATCCCAGCACCGAGGGAGGCTGTTGTTTTGTTAAAGATGGAATGAGCATAAATGCCTCCAATCACCACTCATGATGAGAGAACCTGAAGGTCTTGCTTCCAGACAATACTCTGCTCCTCTGCCAAGGGATCACTCCACACCCCTCTGCAGGAGAGCGTTGCAGATGTGGTGCTCAGGTCTTCCACTTGGTAGCACTCTTATTTTTTTATGAGATGTATTTTCCTTTGTATCAATTATTTTTTCAAATTTTGATGTTTCTTTTGCAAGTCCTACTTTTTATCAATGGTTAATCTTTGATGTATTTGAAAATAGTGCAGCCAGTCTGTTAAATGCCCTTTAATTTCTTCATATTTTTGTCAGTATAGGTTCATCCTGTTGTCCTAATAATAATAATAGTCGGTATGTGGCCCATTCCCCTTCCATATTCTTTTTCTTAACTGCCTGTGCTTCTGTAGGCGAGGTCCACAGGGGGTTCTTGGGTTCCAGTATTTCTTTATATTTTGACCGGATCTTATATAATGGTTTCCTTATTAAATTATTCAGGAAGCCCCTGTGGACCTTTACCTTCTCATATATTAAATAGGCATGCCACCCATACCGATGATCATATCCCTCCAAATCTAATACATCAAAATCCCTTAATGTTATCCAGTCTTTCATCCATAGTAGTGCTGCAGCTGCATGATATAACTCTAGATCAGGGAGCATGAAGCCTCCTCTCTCTTTTTATCACTTTGTAGCGCTCTTTAACCAACTCCAGGAGACTACTGTTGTCGGCGTAGTAGTGGACTTTCTGAGCATGAGCCCTCCGCAGGTCCACCTGTTCGCCCACAGGTATGTCTGGGCCTAATATCCCCAGGAGGAAAGCCTCCATTTTTTAAAATGAAGGATACCTTAATAATTCTTTTGAGTTCATTATAAATTACATTGCAAAATGCCTTTATTTTTTTTACAGGTCCACCACATATGTAACAGTGAGCCTTCCGCTTCCCCACATCTCCAGCATTTACTTGAAATGTTCTTATACATTTTGGATAATTTTAGTGGTGTTAAGTACCAGCGGAATTGCATCTACATAAAATTTTCTTTCAAGGTGTAGCATGCGGTGAACTTCATAGATTTCCCCAGGCTTTCATTGGGATACTATAGACAAAATCTTGAGCCCACTTGACCATTACAGATTTTAGAGGATTACAGATTGGAGAGGATTTTCACTTTAGAGTTGATCAGTTCTTTTTCCAATGTAGAGGGTTCCATTGCAAAACCATTTCTTTCGTCTAGTTTAAATATCTCGTAAAGTTGGTGATATTGTAATCAACCTGACAGATGTTCTCTAATTTCTTCAAAGTTTTTTCCTTCCTCTTTCTCTCATAATTTTTCTTCTTCACTGCTAGTGCTTCAAGGGAAGATATCCACCACAGAGTTTTAGGTTCAAACAAATCTTTGTATTTTCCCAAAGCATATAGAGAGGTTTCCTTATAATACGATTATTATTTTTTTCTGGATCTTAACTTTATCATAACCTAAGCAGGCATGCCAGCCATAACGGTTGTAATGTCCTTCCAGGTCTAGAAGGTCTGTGTTTTGTAGTGTGTGGCGCCTATGGGCTTTTATAGCCTCCGCTGTTCTTTCTGGGAATTTTCCCATCAGGGCTAGGTTCATATGGCGTGCCCCCGAGGTTAGGAGCCTAGCCTCCTCTCTAGCCAGCAGTGCTGTTTCCTCAGGGGTCCATCTCCTTTTCACCTGATGTGTATTTTGTTGCGCATCATACCAGTCTGGGTGGGCTCGTTGGTGATTGACACCGCATCTGGTCTTGGTATTAAAGGCTCTCTCGCAATCCGGGCGTTTGCACACAAAAACTGGGATTTCCACCGCAGGAACTAGACCAGGCCCAGCAGCACGGGAGCTGCTCCTCACCCGGGTGGTACAGTCAGAGGACCCGCCACCTCTCTTTGTGTTTCCGCAATGATTCATGTTCGGTTTCCCGAATCTGGGTGAGGATGAACTGAACCTCTCTGGTAAGGACCCAGAGGCTCAGATAAGCCTTCCCTGTTAGCCGCCAGAAGAGTTGCCCGACTCTCACCACGAGGAGATAGGGATAGGCATGTGGAAAAGACTGCCAAAGATCGATCAGTATAACACCACAGATCATCAGCTTCCTTTTTTATTTTTTAAATCATCATCAGAGCGCCACGCCCCTCAGACATTACTTCTGATTATCCGCAGAAGTACGGAATATTTTTTACTAGCAGTCCCGTGCAAGCCTGGGCATTTTCCTGGGTGCTCACAAACCAGCATTAACAGAAGCTGTAGTTTTATTATTTTTTTATTTTGAATATATCTTTATTCATTTAAACTAAATACATTTATGAGAACAGACGTACATACAAGTAAACAAACACAATCATACAAACAAATAACAGAAAAATCAAACAAACCACCACACTAGAAGATACAAGAAGATTAATATAATTATCATCATATTTACTCCTGATACTGAACACAATTATAAAACTTATACAGAAGAAATTTAAAACTGGCTTCCAATTAATCTCACTGTACTTTATCTATCCATTACTTTATACCGCACAGTTACATATTTCTTATGTAATTTCTTTTTACCTCCCTACGAACTTATATTTCTACAATACAGGGATCAGTCTAATTCTACAAGATGTTTCCTTTTATTCCATAGTTTTCTAAATTTTCTTTAAAGATTCCCCAATCCTTATAGACTTTTTGTTTTGGTTGGCCTCTTACGCTTCCTGTCGCTTTTGCTAGCTGCAGATATTCTACCATTAGGATTTGCCAATCTTCTGTGTTGGGTATTATTGTGTGTTTCCAATTTCTTGCTACTAACATTCTGGCCCAAGCTAACAGGTCCTCTGCGGAGCAATCGCTCCACACCCCTCTGTAGGAGAGCATTGCAGATGTGGTGCTCACATCATCCACTTGGTAAAGCTCTTTTAGCAACTCCAGGAGACTGGTGTTCCCCGCGTAATACTGGACTTTCTGGGCATGAGCCCTCCACAGGTCTGCCTGCTCGCCCACCACCTGGGCGTTGATAATTCTTGTGGTCTGTCCAATACTCGCCACTATATCGGGTTTCCTCAAGCCTTCGGATGTTCTGAAGTGAGGCTCCAAATCCATGTGATACCCTTGTCTCCAAAGCCCTTTTGCTATGTGTTTCACTACAGCATCATGCCTGCGGACCCTCGCTGCATGAGACCTGTAGGAGACTTGGAGAACGTGGTTCAGAGTTTCAGGCATCTGGCACCCGCCGCGACATAGCCAGTCAGCTCTCCGTCCCCTGGCCAAGCTCGATCTGTTTGGGAGCGCATTGATGTGCATCCGAATGGTGTTTTTCCAATTTCTTGCTACTAACATTCTGGCCATCGTTATACCCCAGGCTAACAGGTCCTCTGCGGAGCGATCGCTCTTCCCCCCCATCTGCAGGAGAGCATTGCAGATGTGGTGCTCACATTGTCCACTTGGTAAAGCTCTTTTAGCAACTCCAGGAGACTAGTGTTCCCCGTCTAATATTGGACTTTCTGGGCATGAGCCCTCCGCAGGTCTGCCTGTTCGCCCACCACCACTCCAGCGCACCTAGAGGCAGCTTCTTCACCTGTTCCACGGTCATTCTGTCAGGTCCTGGCACCTTTGAGGCCGATGGTAAGGCTCTCTTAATCTCAGCAGCCGTCATGGGTTCCCATAAAGATGTTATGACATCCCTCCTGGGGCCAGGGCCGGGTGAGCAGTCCGGAGCCCTGGTCATTAGCTTTTCCCAGTATGGAAAGAGGCTCGCACCATTCTCTATTGGCACATTCCTGTTCTTATCAAGAGCCCACTTAATACATTTAGTGGGACTCTTATGCCATAGATGTTGGAACTTGGCATACTGCTCTCGCCTCTTCCGCCTATTGGACGTCTGTTGTTCTTGGCTACTTCGTTCCCCTCTCTGTGCCCTCCAGGGTCGCATACCCTGCATGCTCCGCACAACCAGGGACAGCTCTTCATACATGTCGGTGAGCGTCCTCGACCCGACCGTCCTCAGCCTTTCCAATCGCACGAGATGTTCCGTGGTGGTCGGCATCCTGGGGAGCTGCTGCAGGTGTTGTATCAGCCTGTCACGCCATTGGGTATTCGAAGCTTCCACCTCAGGTTGAGGTGCCGGTCCCTCTGCCACCTCTAGTTGTTCCTGGGTATACGTTGCAACCAATTCCCTGCTGGCTGGCGCCTATGGGCTTTAATCGCCTCCGCTGTTCTCTCTGGGAATTTCTCCATCAGGGCTAGGTTCATATGGCGTGCCCCCGAGGTGAGGAGTCTGGCCTCCTCTCTGGCCAGCAGTGCTGTTTCCTCAGGGGTCCATCTCCTTTTCTGATGTTTATTTTGTTGCGCGTCATACCAGTCTGGGTGGGCTCATCAGTGATGAACACAGCGCCCGGTCTTGGTGTTAAAGGCTCTCTCGCAACCTGGGTGTTCGCATACGAAAACTGGGTGTTCCACCGCAGGAACTACACCAGGCCCGGCAGCACGGGAGCTGCTCCTCACCCGGGTGGTACGGTCAGAGGACCCGCCACCTCTCTTAGCATTTCCACAATGATTCATGTTCGGTTTCCCGAATCTGGGTGAGGATGAACTGAACCTCTATGGTAAGGACCCAGAGGCTCAGATAAGCCTTCCCTGTTAGCCGCCAGAAGAGTTGCCTGACTCTCACCACGAGGAGATAGGGATAGACATGTGGATAAAACCACCAAAGATCATGCAGTTTAACATCACAGATCATCAGCTGACATTCAGAGCACTGGGCAGAAATCACATCGCGTCAACACCCGCCGCGGGCCTTCGTGATGCTTTGTTTTAATTAAACAGTCGGATTCCCCTGGTCCGCACCAGTTCTAAGTCACCTGCTAGGCGCCGGCCGAGGCGGGACAAGGCATTAGGCTATTTTTTTAAAAAAATTGTTTGGGGGGGTGACTAGTTTATTTTGTATTATGCTGTGTTTTGTAGCACTAGTTTTTAATCCTGCTCTCTTCTATCTGTTTGGATGGAGGCTGTTTGTTTGACAATGCTGTAAGCATACAGCCCTCTGATCACAAGCCGTGGTGATGGAGCCTGGAGGTATTCCTTTCTTATTATTCCTAAAGGCAACAGTTCTTTTATGATCACTCCATGGCAGTCTTACTGAAGTTACATGTAACTTGAAGTTTCTGTTGCACAGTGTCTGTAGACTACTGTAACACCCTTCTATTGCTTCAGGGTCTCAGATGTATGGCATTCACCTCTGCACAGTCAAGTCTTCTGCCTCTGGCTAGACATTTTCGTATTGGGAGCACATTTATCCAGAGATTTATGGAATTAAAGTAATCCCTTCCTGACAGAAAACACGTGCAACCATGCCTCTTGGTTTGGTGTTTTTTATTCTTTTTCTAACCCCCACCATCAATGTGCTCCCCTGCTTCATCAATCCATCTTTCACTCAGGGCCCCTGTTGTATGCAGGATGTTTCCTCTGTTACTGAAGTGATGTTCCATTACCTTCAGTTCCTTTGCCAGGAAGTTCCCAGCTAAGGACTGCTTGCCGACCTGCTTAAAGGCAATTTATGAAAGTGTTCTCTATGCAGGCTCCGTATGCTCCATCTCAGCCATTGCAAACAGGGACCTCCATAATTTACCTTGATGTGAAACTACACCACAAGTCTGGATGCCGGGAGACCAAGCCAGGTTCTAATTGTCCTTGAGCAGTGGTCCATGCAGGTAAGCATTTGCACCCCTCCAACTCTAACGACAACTGGTTGTAAAAGTAGGGTAGGACCACAGTCTGTAGTCTGAACACCCTGTGTTGGAGTTTCAGGGAACCCTTCCTCAAGATTTGCAATATTCCTTGCAGCCTCTCAGCCATTCACTCAGTGGTGAATGGGATCCTAAGCTATTTCCATTTGCCTGACCTCTTTAGTGCCATTTTAGCATTGACTACCACTTTCTTTTGGGGACGTTCTCCAGGGAGACCATTAGGCACATCTGGTATTGATGGTAAGCCCACATAGTGCCAGATGTTCCACCACTACGTTGATCATGTTGTGCAGCCCCACTGGAGTGGATGTCACTAGCACCAGATCATCGGCAAAGGTTTCACCATGGACTTTGAAGCCTTCCAGGTCAGCCCCCACTTCTTCAGGCAATATATGTAGCAAGCGATCAGTGATCATATTAAAGATAAAAGGTGACATGGGATCACCTGTTTGACACCATACAACAGTCTGATCTCGTGAGATGTTGGACTCCCACACATTATGGTTGTGGTGCTATAGTTGTTCACAATCCCCAATGAAAGCTGCCTTGTGTGGTGATAAAATTGTGGGAAAACATACCTAGGCAGAAGCAGCATGTAACAAAGACCTGTTCCTTCTGCTCCCCTCCCTGCTGAAGAGTGGAAGGGCAGGAGGATGTCTCAGCTTAGAAGCTGTATCTAGCAAGGGCAGGAAGTGGACTCCCCATGGAGCTGCTTGCTCACACCTATTTTGTAACAACCAAGCAGTACTTGTTGCCAGGGGGCCCCAGTGAAATTTCACAAAGTATAGTTGAATTAGCTAATGCCTTTTAAAGTAGTAAACGGTTGCTCATGAATTTGTTTTATTGGCAGGGGACACAAGGAATGTGCTAAGCCCTGTACCAAAGTCATCTATTTCCTTATTGTATGTCATTGAATGAGTGTCATTCTAATTTCTGGTGCTTTGTCATCTTTAGATTAGTGTGCTAAAGATTTGCTAGGCCATCTGCAATGCTGAGTGGCTGGGAAGTAAATCCTGCAATGCATGTTGTTTCTATGTGTAGTATGTTCGGGTAAAACTAAATTTATTCCAGCAACAAGAGGAGACAAGATCCATATGTTACCCATAACCCCCAGGGAGTCAAAGAATTGTAGCTGGAAGCAAAAGCATTTTACAAGCCACCCATCTGTAGGCTTTCACTGAGGATGGAATAAAAGCAGGGCAGGGGCTGTGAGGTTTAATACTCAGCTCTTCAAAGGAGCTGCTGTTTTTCCTAGCAGCAGGTATCATGCACTGGAACCACAAAATGCATGAATGGATTATAGAATGGTAGAGTTGTAAGAGACCAGGAATCATCTAGTCAAACCCCCTGAAATTCAGGATTACTGGAACAGCAAATCCAAATTCTGCCTGGGTCATCCAAAACCCTGAAGGGGTGGGCTCCCATTCTGGAAGATGCATTACAGCTGTCTAACAACTGGAAGACTGGAAAAAGATCCCCTGGGGAAAAGCTAAGGGGATGATGGGTGCTCCTCCAGTTCTTTGAGTGTGGAAAGTGTAGCCTGCTGCACAATTGTCTACATGAGCCTCAGAAGGTTCTGTGTCTTGAGAGGATTGATAGGTACAGCTCCTGCTGTGGTCCCCACAGAACTGGGACTTTGGATGCCTATTGGCACTTATGGTACAATAACCCCAAGATCTGGGTGAGCCCTGGAATGAGTGCAAGTACTTGGGTGTGTGTGTGTGTGTGTGTGTGTGTGTGTGTGTGTGTGAAAGGAGAAGTAAATCTGATCCTCCATGCTCTGCAATAATTTTCCTACCAGGCTGGGAGAAGATCAACTGCACACTACTGAAGTTCTGAGCCCAGCTCAGACAAGGCGATGATGTGCCCAGAATAATAGCTTTATTGTCATTATATAACCTGTGTACAATGAAATTAAACAAGCCTCCCCCCCCCAAACACTCAATCTCGTTGCACTCTGTGTGCTTATCAAACAACACACCACCTCGCAAGTCCAAAGTTCCAAAGTTTATTATTAGATTTGTGAGGTCCATGCCTTTACACAAAATACCTTAAAACATTATTAAAAGATAAACAATAAAATTATAAAAATAAGCTAAAATTCATGCCATGCTGTCCCAGCAAGGAAACTACCCAAAAAACCTCGCCATTCAGGAAAGAAGATACAGCAACAGGTTAGGAGAGCAATGGGAGGGACCTCACCATTTCCTCCAGGAACCATACCCTAGTTTTCATAGCCTTCACCACGAAGACCGCTACCACGTGGGAAATCCGTGGATCAGCGTCCACCGGTAAAAACTTTACTTGGTCCTCAGAGTTGGCTATTGATTTGGGAATAGTTTGTAACATCGCATCCCTGAAGGCCGAATAGATGGGACAATACAACATGTAATGTGTGAGATCCTCTTTGGTTCTCATATGACAAGGACATATACGCTGCTCTACTGGGATTTTTGCATATCTGCCTGACAAATAGGCCGTAGGAATGGTTTGAAAACGGGCCATGGTGAAAGCTCTCCGAAGGGTGGGATTGGTGATATTCGCCAAATAATTGGCACAGGTTTTGACTGTTTTCAGTCGGGGAAACCAGTGGGAGGACCCTGGGTTCTGTATTTTTGTGATATCTAACAAAGCGTCTCTCTCCAGGATCCATTCCCGAACTTTGTCTGGGCTCCTCGCAAGTCAATTTTGCTATGTTATTTTCCATTCAACAACCTAACAGCCCACGGATAGAAGCTATTTTTAGCCTGTTGGTACGACTGATTATACTTCTATATCTCCTGCCCGAGGGTAGAAGTTTAAAGAGGTGATGGCTGGGGTGTGAGTCATCCCTGATAATTTTTCTCGCTCTCCTAAGGCAACAATCCCTTGCAATGTCATCTAGTGGGCTCAGGGGACAGCCCATGATATCATGTGCTGTGTTCACCACCCTCTGTAGAGACTTTTTGTCCGTGGCTGTTAAGCCAGCATACCACACTGTAATACAATATGAAAGGAGTTCATCAATTGTTGTTTAACGTTATTCTTCCGGAACACCCGGAGGGAATGGAGTCTCTGTTTGGCCTTTCTGACCACCAGAGTTATCTTGATTTTCCAAGTGAGGTCCTCACTAAGGTAAACTCCCAGGAATTTAAAGCAGGATACCCTCTCCACACAGCCCCCCCCCCCCGATATACAATGGGGCAGGTTCCCCTCTCTTCCTCCGGAAGTCCAACAGCATCTCCTTTGTCTTACTAATATTTAGGTGCAAGTTATTCTCTGAGTACCTAACCAATATTTGCTTGTTCATTAACAGGCTGCCACTGGAGTGAATATTGGGATTGGTCCTAGGTTTCCTCTGCTGGCTGTATCCATACCTGTGCCAGAATGTTCCTGTACTTCACGTGGATCTGGAGCTTGGTGGCCATGAATTCTCACTGGGGCAGCAGAAGTTTCTGCCATGAATGGACTTATTGTTTGGCAGCAA
Organism: Podarcis raffonei; assembly: GCF_027172205.1. Taxonomy (NCBI): domain Eukaryota; kingdom Metazoa; phylum Chordata; class Lepidosauria; order Squamata; family Lacertidae; genus Podarcis; species Podarcis raffonei. The sequence goes on from NC_070615.1 coordinate 53,791,126, forward strand.
ATGGTGACTCATATAATGTTGGATCTGCACACAGATAACCAGAACATGGACATGGAGGCTTTCTGTGATATTTCAAGCTGTTAAATAAAAATGATTTGTGTATTAGAACATATATTTCAGATAAGTCTAGCTAAATAAGATTGTGCATGCTTTATATCAAGATTGTGCCAAGGTAGCCTGATTGGAGCATGAATTGTGGAGGACCATGGCATGGTCCAGGGGTGGTCCCAAGGACTTGGGGGTGGCACCACTTACTGGTGATTTTTGTTACAATTATGAGATTGCTTCATTGCATATTTTTCATTGCTGTTGTGGGTTTTTCTTGCAAGCCGAGTAACAGATTCACCGCATAACTCCACTCCTTCTAGACCCCAAGGAACTTGCGGAAGATTGGGCGTGAAGATTGTTAGGGTTATCTAGAAGGGGTGGGTTGTGTTGAACCAAAGGTGAACTGTTCTGGAAGCTCTGCAAACACCATTTTGGTAGTCAAGATAACCCCACAATTAATAGGTAGTTGTTGTAGTGATGAGCTCCTATAAGCTAATTGGCTTGTTTTGATGCTATCCTTAACTGGGGGCTTCGGGTGCATGGAGTCCAGAAAGAGGAGCTAGCTGTAAGACTTTGGTATTTGCCACCTATGCCCCCATCTGGTCAAGTGGAGTGATGGGAAGTGCTGGCCGAAGTGAAGTATGCTGCTTTGTGTATAAAGATATATGAACGTTTGCTTGGATGCAGACAAGCCAACTCCTTGCTGAGGTGTCTGTCCTGCAACTGTAAAGGGTGGGAGGCCTGGCAGACTGATTTGCTGTAACAAAGCTTTTAATAAAGCAGTAGAACTGATCACTCTGGAGTTTGACTTCCATCTGTGGTATGCCTGCACCCAACCGCTCCCACAAGACCTCCTTTGGGTCTGCAGTTCAGAACACCATAGCAGGGTTTTCTTCTCTTCTTCCCCTGAGCTGAAGGAGAAAGTAATAATTTCATAGCCTACAGAGTCTCAGGAACTTGGCTGATGGGGGAGGGGAGACTGGGAGTGGCAGAGGCTCCTCAGAAACAACCAGCGTGGTAAGAGTTCCACTCCGAGTGAACTGTTCTGAGACCTGTGGGTATAGGGCAGTATATAAATTCCATTAATAACTCCATCTTTGCCTGTCCTGCTCACTGCCATGCCCACCAGGCTGGGCAGCCCCTAAAGCAGGGAGATGGCCCTCAGCCCACAGTTGGTAGACTGGGGCACCTTGGGACCTCTGGTCAGTTGACTGGGTGATAGCCCCACTCCTCAGCTGGGTATACCAGGCAGCCTTTGGCTCTGGGTAGACTGGGTTTTTGATCCCCTTCAGGTAGACCACCTACCAACTAGACCACAAAGCTGTTCAGTCTACCCAGTGGAGAACTGAAGGCTGTCAGCTGTCATGTCTACCAGCTGGAGTGAGAAAGCACCCAGTACCGAACTCTGCACATGCCCCAAATTGGTAAGACTTTCTTCACGGAAAGGTTCAGCCTTGCTGGTATCCTCCACATATTAACAACCTGCACCCACCTTCCGGCATGTTGGTGGTCTGGTCGCGGGTGGGGTGGACTGGGGACGGTGGCGCCTGGGAGCTGCAGTTGCTCGCCCAGGAGAGGTTCTGGTTGGCATCCGCTGCCCACCTGCACCAGCCCTCCTCAAATAAGCATGAGAGGAAGGTCTCTGGGGGAGAAAGGCAGGTGGGGGGGTCCCAGGTTTGCCTTTTCTGCCCTCCCCCCTTCCGGTGGTGCCCACATCCCCCCGGCCTCAAATGCCCCCCGGCTGCTCACTGCAACCCCGTTCGTCGCCGCCATCGCCACAGTCCTTGGTGCTATCACAATGGCGGGCAGGGATCATGCAGCTGCTTGGCAGGCACGGGCGCTCATCTGGGGCGCAGCTCCGGGGACCTGGAAACGTTGGGACAGTGAATGGGGAGCCTCCAAGCCCAGAGGCAGTCTATCTGCTTGGCTGTGTTTGGGGGAGGCGGAAAAGAAAGCCTTACTTTGGGGGCCACAGTTCCTGAACTGCACATCATCCAGCGCCTCACTCGCCACTGAGGAGGTCACCTGTGGAGAGGGAGGCAGCGCTCTTGACATGCTCCGGAGAAGGAGCTGGCCAGGGAGAGCGAGGAGCCCAAGACCCACCAGGAAAGCACCACAGACTCTTCCGGTGTAGGCCAGCAGGGGGCGCCGGGCACCAGATGCTGAGGCAGGGCTTCGCCACAGGGGGACAACGTGGCCGCCGTAGCTCAGCTCCAATGTGAAGCTCCCGTTGAGTCCTGCAGGGGAAGGGTGAGGGGTCTGGGGGTCATCTAGTCTGGCCCAGCGAGGATTGCGGGTTGCTATCTGGTCTCAGCCGCTCTCGTTTTTATCAGTCCCCAATGGGGGACGGGAAGCAGGGCACCAGTAAATGTCATGATAAGAATGATCAGGATGGTATTTCTTTACGCCGACCCTACCAGGCGGGTCAGTAGTCTAGAAATCAATCAATAAAAATTATATGATATGATAAGTACTGCAGTTTAGAAACGTATTATGTGATATTGATACGGAATTATAAGAACCTTGCCAGGGGGCATTTCCTCCACCACATCGGGGAAAAGGCTGAGGAGGGGGCTCTGGGCCTGTTGGATTTCCGACCGCCAGCGCCCCAAGCTTCCCTGTCTCGGCCATGCTGTACCAGGTGTGGAGCTCATAGCCTTAGGCCGTGGCACTCAGGGTCGGGGAGTGGAGTCGTGCGGGAGCTACCCGGAGTGCCTGCCTGCCTTCCCTTCCCCCAGGTAGATCGGGTGGGCGCCCCTCCCTTGCTTTAGAAGTGCAGGGCAGTAGGGAGGGAGTCAGGGTGGCCATCCCCTGCCTGCCTGCCTGCCTTCCCCCAGGTAGACCTGGCAGGAGCCTGTCCCTTGGTTTAGGAGCCGCGCTGCACTACTATCTATTTTGACTCAGCCAGCATGATGTGGGAGTTTGGTTACAGCCATTTTCTTCCAGAAGCAGCCTTCTCTTTCTCAGCGATCTAGTGTCTAGGGGTCCATTCTTTTCCTCCAGCAGTATGGTCCCCTCATGTGGGGTGGCAGTAGAGCGTTCCTGGCGCCTGCCCTCTTCCTTCTAGGTGACGGACGGAGGTGAGGCGAGAGCATGGGGCTTTCAGGTCCACTTCGCTTAGGAGGCTGGGTGTAGCTCCATGCCGGAGATGCCAGGAGCGTGGCTGATTTTTCTTGCGGCGCCTAGTAGATCTCTTTACGAATGGCCAGGCAAACTGGGACAGGGACGGAAGGCTTTCCCGGTCTACCGCTGGGAGATCTGTCCGCTGCCCGGTCCCTACGGCCGGCATGTGTGTGGTGCCCACCAGAGGCCCACCGACCGCCCAGTCTACTGGAGAGGGCCCCGGTCTTCCCTGCAGCGGGCGGGCGGGACTGAGGACGCTGTCCACCAGTCTGCCAGCCACGGAGGCTCGGTCTTGCTTGTCCCCGTCCGAGAATAGGGGGCCTCCCGGTCTACCCACCCAAGGGCCAGTCTGCTTCTCGCGTCCACGGTCCACCCGGTCTAGCCCGCCACCAAGGGGGCTGGCAGCGGTGCCCGGGCTCCCCTGCAGTCTGCTGCACGAGGCTGGGTCTTGCCGGTCTACCTCCGAGGAAGGGAGGCTTCCCGGTCGACCCGTCGTAAGGTCCCTCGGCTTCCCTCCGGTCTACCGAACCGCCTGGGAGCGGGCACCGCGCCTGGATCGGGTCGCTAAACGAAGGCAACGGAGCGCGGGACGGACGCGGGGAAGGGGAGGCTTCCACTCCGCCTGAACACCGGTCGCCGGCCGGCCCACGGAGGGCCCTCCCCGACGCGAACGTCATTGCCCGGGAGGCAGGGGATAGCGACGTGGGCCCTGTCCCCACTACCGAACGCGGGGTCCGCCCCACCGCGGGGCAGTCCCCACCCTCACTCCCGCGAGAAGCTGGGAAACGCTGCCGCGGCCACGGGAGCACAGGGGCCGCTCGAGGGTCCCAGGTCCTGGAGCCGGGATCGCAGCCCGCCGCCAGCCGCTCTCCCACCTCACCGCCCCTCTCCCGGCAGAGACCCGAAGGCCAGTGGCACGGGATCGGAGGAGGCCGCTCGCTGCTGCTCCGAGGGAACCGCGTCAGACGCCGCGCCTGCCCCGCGCCGTGGGTCTACACTGGCCGTGGAGCGCGGTTGGGTCGTCTTCGGTTCCCCCGGAAGAACCGCGTCGGACGCCGCGCCTGCCCCTGCCGTGGGTCTACACTGGCCGGGGAGTGCGGTTGGGTCGTCTTCGGTTCAACCAGAAGTACCGCGTCAGACGCCGCGCCTGCCCCCGCCGTGGGTCCACACTGGCCGGGGAGCACGGTTGGGTCGTCTGCGGTTCTCCAGAGGGTCCTGAAAACCCTGTCGCCAGAAATCTCCTTGCCCGGCGAGAGCCGACGGCGTCTCGGGCACCGGTGTCGGCGCCGCGGCAGGGCGGCGGCCTGGAAGCCCCTGGCGGCCAGACGCGGCAGACTCACTCCGGCAAGAGGCTCCGCGGCTCCCCGGTCGTGCCGGTCTACCTATGCGCTGGGGCGGCGGTAGACCGTTCCCGGCGCCCGCCCTCTTGCTTCTGGGTGACAGACGGAGGCGAGGCGAGAGCGGTTGGCGGAGGGTAGGAAGGACGGAGAAGGGCAGGCTTCCGGGCGTCTGTGTGGGTCTGGCCCCTGCCCGGTCCACGGGAGGTTGCCGCTGGCCCCCGTCTACCGGCCGGCAAGCGGGGGTGGGTGGGCCGGTCTTCCCGGAGGAAGGAGCAGAAGCGCTGGCCATTTTCCTGGGGGGCGGCCGAGTCTAGCTCCCCGCCGGAGGGGCCGGCAGCCTGGCCCGTTCTTCCTGCGGCCGCTGGCGGCTCTCCTTCGCTCCACTACTGGCCAGCAAAGCTGGGACGTGGCGGTCCCCTTCCGGGGACGGAAGGCTTTCCCGATCTACAGCTGGGAGGTCTGTCCGCTGCCCGGTCCCCCCTGAAAGTCAAGCTGACGGCGGGGCTGGAAGCAGCGGCCGTTCTCCGCCTGGCCGAGGCGCCTGGGGCTTTCCGTTCCACTTGGGAGGACGGACGGACGGATGAAAGGCTTACCGGTTCCCCTGGCGGGTGTGGTTGGTCCTCCCCGCTCTTCCCGCCGGACGCCCGCCGACCGCCCAGTCTACACGCGAGGGCCACGATTTTTCCGGCGGCGGGCCTGCGACCGCTGCCTCCCTGTCTGTCTGTCTGCCTGCCTCCCTGGAGCCCACCCGTCGCTCCTAAACAAAGGGAAAAGCTTCTGCCTGGTCTACCTGGAAGGAAGGCAGGGGACGGTCCGCCTGCCTGCCTGCCTCCCTGCCTGCCTGCTCGCTGGAGGTTCTGGGGCTTCCAGGTCCAGGCCTGCCGGCCGGCCTGCATCCCGGTCTGACCACCTTAAAGCGCGGCTCTGCCGGACTACCTGGGATACGGCGCGGAACCGCTGGCCAGTCTACTGGGCGCCGGACCTTGGGAAGCCCCGTCTACCCGCCGGGGGGGGGGTCTGCGGCTTGCCGTTCTATTATAGAGCGTAGGGCTTCCCGGTCTACCGGCCCGCGCCCCCTATGGCGCCTCCAGGTCTACCCAGTCGCTGTAAGCCGACGACATCGCCAGGGTTGGGTTTGTGGCGACAGCTGCCGTAGAACTCGGTGACTTTGTAGACGGCCGCTTGGCAGCAGAGCAGCAGGTAGGTGATGGAGGAGACGGGTGGGGGCGGGCGGGCGTCCGTCCTTGCAGGGACGGCAAGGGAGAAAAGTCTTGGCGTGCGTCATTCCTTTACGGGAGGGGGAGCATGCAGAGACCCAGGGATACAGAAAGACAAGCACAAAAGCGCTCGTGCGCTCTCACACACACTTGATTGTTTGCGGGGGGAGGGGGGGAGAGGGGGACAGGCAGGCAGGTGGGCAGACAGAAACAAAATCTCTCTCTCTCTCTCTCTCTCACACACACACACACACAAAAACACTCGTTTGCGGGGGAGGGAGACAGAAGGGCACAAAATTTCTCACAGTAGCACACACTCAAAGACAGCATGTGCTTGTGTGCAGGGGAGACAGACAGGGGCAGAGAGATGGACACAAAACATCCCTCCAACGCGCACACACGCACACCCAAGAAACCACCTCCGCCCCCCCAGGTGGGGGAGAGAGACAGACTCAAAATAGATCACGGAGAGAGAGGGAGGCGGGCGGGCAGGCAGGCAGGCAGGCAGGCACACACACGCATCCCTCATTTCGACCGAACGCACGCACGCACGATCATGACAATAGGGATACGACGGAGGAGAAGGAGAAGGAGAAGGAGAAGGAGAAGGAGAAGGAGAAGGAGGAGGAGGAGGAGGAGGAGAAGGAGGAGGAGGAGGAGGAGGAGGAGGAGGAGGAGGAGAAGGAGGAGGAGAAGGAGGAGGAGGAGGAGGAGGAGAAGGAGGAGGAGGAGAAGGAGAAGGAGGAGGAGGAGAAGAAGAAGGAGAAGGAGAAGGAGAAGGAGAAGGAGAAGGAGAAGGAGAGAAGGAGAGAAGGAGAGAAGGAGAGAAGGAGAAGGGGAGAAGGAGAGAAGGAGAAGGAGAGAAGGAGAAGGAGAAGGAGAGACTCCTCCCTCTCCTTAAAGGTTATGAGCCTTAGGACATCTGTTCCTTGCCAGTTGCAGCTCCTTCTGTGCCCCCTCCCTTGCCCTCAGGGCTGCCAAGAGATTAGCAAATCGATTGATTAACAGCCCAGCATCTAACTGATTAATCAATAAACCAACCAACACACTTTAAATGCATTTACATGCTGCAACACCTCAACTTTATAATGATGCTGCGAAAAAGGAGCGGTTTAGTAACCAACGCTTTCTCTTCTTAAAAAAATCTAACAAAAAGCTTTCACTTCTTGCTGTTAGAAATAGTGGTCTCTCCTCGCCTCCCACTATTTGAATTGAAGCCCGGTACTTTCCTGCTATTATCTGAACCGAGTGCCTGGCGGGGATAGAGGAGGCTATGGAGGGAAATAGATGGCTAAGCGGAAGAGGCAACGGAGCCTGCTGGCTACTGCAGACCACGGGGGCCAACTTGAATAAATATGGAGGGGGGGGAGGAATGGGCGTGGCCAGGATTTATGTTGGCGGGGGGGGGACTGAATCATCTGCGACGCAGTTGGTCAGTTAGTTAAGCATGTTTTCTTTTCTTGATTTAGGGGGGCATCTGCCCCCTGTCCTCCCTTGGCTACTCGTGGGGACAGGTAAGTCCCGCCCCGCCTAGTAGATCACAAGACATGGCGCGCGCGCACCATTTGAACAGCAATGAATGACCATCAACTTTTTTATGCGGGCGGCCCCCGCAAATATTTTACTGTGGGGCGAAGGGACCTCGGCCCCAGGAATTGGCTCCTATTCTGCAGACCGCCCCTCCCACCACCTTGATGAAAGTGTCCCTGAGCACGTGCAGAGTAAATTTCCATTCCATAAATGAAAGGAGACGCCACTCTGTGGAGATTTGTTAATTTTATTTATTCAATTACGTGTATACCCCGCTTGATTGTAGAAAACCTCGAAGCAGTTTGTAAAAAGAATAAAGCAGTAAGATTATTGGTAAAATCCATTTTTTAAAAACTAAAAGCCAGCGACGAACAAAAAACACCCCAGCAACCTGAATAGCAGCAGGGGCCGAAAGCGCAGTGAAAGCGCCTGCGGAAAACATTTTGTTTAGACGAGCCTGTCCAGATATTCAGCTTGCTGGTATGTTTTTTGTTCGCCGCTAGTTTTTAGAGTGCTTGGAGGGAGATCCAGAGGAGATTTATTTCTTACAAATACGGAGTGAGTATTGCACGGCACCTGTAACAGCGCCGGTTCCGAATGAAGGGAAGGACGGGACTTCCAGATCGGAGGGTTGCCTTTTGCTTCCGATATTCACTGGAGCCCGAGACCCGTCTTCTAGAGTGGCTGGGAAGGAGAGAGGACAAGCAGATTAAACCTCGGGTTAATGCGCCCCCCCCATCCTTCCTCATCTCATTCCTGGCTTCAGCTCAGCTTCCTGCTGACTTACCCGTTCGGCTCGCCTCCCCCCCCCCGGTCGGGATTTGCCAGGACAAAGCAAAGCGGGGAGACCTCGAAGGGCTGCTGAGAACATTACGGGGCCCCAGAGAGCCCTCGGCTTCTAATAAGGAAGGTCTTTATTTCTGTTGGCTCCTCTGAAAGTGGGAACAGATGGGATCCTGGAATGGGGGGGTACATGCGCCCACCACCAACTCCGGGGAATAAAGGGGCGCATTAGACTGACTGGCAGCATCCCGTCCAGCAGGACTTCAAAACGCCTGCAAGTTCATTGCTTCACACTGGGGGCGAAGCGGCCCAGACAGAGGGGGGGGGCATATGGGCCACTTGGCCGGGGCCTCCGATTCCAAAGGGGGCCTCGGTCAGCATAATGATCTATATTTTCCATTTTGCCTTTATATGCAGATACGGTTCAAGCCTTGTAATAAAATTATTTGTCAGCATAACGTTTGTGAAAATTATTTATATACTTACTTACTTATTTATAAGACTTTAGTTATCCACAGGGTAAAAAAAAGGGGGGGCACATTATCTACCTGGCCCGGGCCTCTGCCTGGTTCTGCAAGGCCCTGGGGCGAAGACTCACATTTGAACCACCACCAGCAGGAATAAAGATCTGAAATCCCTCCACAGAAGACAGGGAGGGAGGGAGGTCAGGTGTGTGCCCAGTGTTAACCTTTTCCTTCCAGCTTTAATATCACCATCAGCCTTCAAGGTTAGAGCATCAGGATCACACCAGTCAGTCGGTGTGACTGGTTGCTCGCCACCGACTGCAACAAGGCCTATTTTTGCAGCATCAGGAACTTGTAGCCAGGCCTCACCTCTGAAGGTCCGCTTCCAACATCTGTGACGAAACATGCCAGATAGGTTTCTCTTATGAAAAGGTGAATGCCAGTCCTGTGTCGCAGTGCCGGATGTACATATAAGCTAAACAAGCTATAGCTTAGGGACCTACTCTCTTGGGGACCCCAAAAAAATTTAAAGGGAAAAAAACCCCAGATGTACATTTCCAAAATATAAGATAAAAAACAAATAAAACCTACATATAGCAACAGTGTTTTGTGTTGTGTATGGACCTATTAAATTACCATATAGCATATATTCAACACAAAAAACAGTGACAATTTGTTGTTGACAAGGACAGCTGGACATATAAAGGGCCCCATTACCTTCAGTAGCTTAGGGCCTCATCAAACCTCAATCCAGCCCTGCCTCTGTCCATGTGGGTCTACACATTTCAGAAACGGCATCATCAGCCAGGTGGTTTGGGGACACCACCTTGAATTTTCTAACGTAGTAACATAGAACTAGTGCTTTTTTCTGGGTGGACGTAGGGAGATGCATATCCCTAAACATTTTGTGAATCTAAGTTTTGCCTCATTGAGGGGCAGTATTTCAATATGCGTAGGAAAAAGGAGAGTACCCCTAAACATTTTTAAAGAAAAAAGCACTGCATAGAACCACATAATTTTAGAGCTGGAAGGGACCCCCAGGGTCATCTACCACCCCGTTGGGGGCTGCAAGTTTTAATTTACACCTCATATCCCCTCATGGCTCCTTCTAACCTCCCACCCACCCAAAGTTTGGGTGGATTTGCAGTGCAGCTGTTAACTATGAGAGCTGAGCATGGTGCCTCCATGCCCAGGGGCAGTCTACCTGCCTCTGCTTGCCAGTTCCCTGAGACAAGGAACAAACTACAGAAGAAACCCATTGCCTGGTGTCCTGCTGCTGGGCCCCTTGCAGGCCCCTCTGTGGAAAGTAGATTGGAGGGTTCAGTGGTCACACACACACACACACACACACACACACACACACATATATATATTCTGGCCTAGCAGAGGGAGGGGTGTATTTCCTTCTGCTTTGCTTCTTGGAATCTGCTGTGGCTGCAGACCGAACTTTAAATGGTGCAAGATCCTAGCATCTCAGAAGTTGCCTAGGAAGCTGTATTGTCTACACTGGCTGGCAGCAACCCCCCAGGATTCCAGACCAGGCATGTTCCCAGCTCTACCTGGAGATGCTGCCAGACACAACCTGGGACCTTCTGCAGGCCAAGGATGGGCCCTTCCCTGACAAAGATCACACCCTGAATAACAATGTGATCGAATACAAAAAAGTCATAAGGAAAACATAACTTTAAAATAAACAACATACCAAGTAAAGCAATATTCAATAATACTGAATACTCAATAATCCATTAGAATAGTAAAATTCAATAATAATAATCATCGAACAGTCAACACTTAACAATTACAGCAAAGAATTACTATGCTATAATCAATAAAAATGATAGCAAGTCACAATGCATAAAATACCACCAAACAGGCAAGCATGTCAGGCTCTAGTAATATCTCCATTTGCAGGATTCCTTTGGTAAGTCCCTAAACAGAGCACCTGTCATGGATCAGCACAAAGAGGCAGCAGCAAGCAGGAGGCTGGGAAGTCCATGTCCGGGACCGGCTGGATGAGGAGTGGGGGGAGCCTCCTGCCCAGGAGTCGTCCCTCTCCCACCAGACAGAGAAGACATGGACTTAGACCCCAGGTCCTGGTGGTGGAGCAATGAGGAACGGTTAATGATAATTTAAGCGACTTAGTGCCTGAAGTGAACAGGAATATCTGGTTGGCGTGAAGCTTTATGGTGTGGTTGTCATGTCTGGGACATCATGTATACTGTCCTTTTGTATTTTTATTTCCCTCTGCACTGCCCAGTCCCCCGTGAGACTGACTCTGGCCTTTAATATCTAACTGTAATTTATTTATCTCACAGCTAACCTGCAGCAAAAAAAAAAAATGTTATAAATTGATATACATTACATCTCCTAATACTGTATAAAAGTTTTCTTCCTCACTTTCCCCCCTTGCAGTTATATGTTATGTTGCATTTTTTGTTGTGTAAATTACGTTGGGAATCAGTGAAATATTAGATGCAAACAAAACCTTGTATTCAAATAATATACCTATTTTTATGCCCTTTAAGAACAAACGTGTGGGGCTTCTTGTGTGTGTGAGTGCTTGTGAGCTCACATGGGGCGGGGAGGGGGCGGTGCCGAATCGAGTCTTTGACCCATGGAAGAAAGCCTAATTTCCCTGCCAGCAGCTGTGTGCACTTTGATCAGCAGCCTGGAGGGAATTAAACACGGGTGGGGCATGTCTGAGGAAACGCTCGCAGCTGTGCCTAGCCAGGCAAGGATAGGGTTGGAAGTACAGAGCACGTCATTCCTGCACCTGTAACTGATTCAGATTGGAACCTGCCCAATAGCCTCCCCTACTTAAGGACAGGCAGCTGTGAGGAGTGTGATGAAGACCAAGGAGGTGTGCAAAGTGTGCTGGGCGAAGGTGTCGCAAATGGCTGGAGCGAGGTGTGCGGAGGGACTGTCGCATACTGAGAGGAAACAAGGGAGAAGAGGGGGCAAGTTCTGCCAAGAGCAGCCATATCCAGGACAGGTGCTGGGGGGGGGGCGGGAGTTGGAACTTCTAGGACTTTCGTATTTTGCCCCTGCCTGCACCAAATGCTAACTGTGACAGCACCTCTTTTGGAGGGAGAAAAAGACAAAGGATTTAAAAACCAGGTTCAGGGTTGTTTCTTTAGTTAAAAAAAAACAACCCAGCTTTTCTTTCACCTTACACCACCTTTAGCTCCTTGGAGAAGAGGTGGGCTATAAATACAAATGTGGGTTGGACAAGGTGGATTTGCAGCTGCTTGACTGACTAAACCCAGAGTGCTCGTACGTGGGAACCTGGGCTCTTAGCTTGGTACACGCACACTCCACGCACATTTGCACGCACACTCACAAAGCTCAACACATTTGTTATTAAATGGCATAAAAACAGGCAGTGTAACACTCTGCTTGTTAATAGTAGGAGGAGTTTCCAGAGGTTTCGGTTAACTCGGGATTTGCACTCTTAAGCTTTAGAAATGTTAAGAAAAACTTTTGCCAAGTTTTGGAGCTTTGAAGTTTTCCTGAGTTTAATTTGGCTTTAAAGGTAACATCCTGACTTCAGCTGCTGCTGCTTGTCTTAAATGTGTAATTTTAAAGGCAAGCTTGCTTCATTTTTTTTAAAGGAAAAACACCCCCCCCAGGTAATTTAGCCCCCCTGCCCCCCTTCTTGGCTATGCCCATACCAAGACTGTCAGGTTTCCTTTTAACATAGCTTTTAAAAAGTCTCCTTGACCCTTTTTGCCACCCCTATTTGAGTTATGAAATCCTTTGAGTTTTGATGGATAAATTTACTCCCAAGTAAGTTTCCTTCAAGGAGGTTCCTTTCAATTTTGTTGCGGTACTCATTTCTGGAAAAAATACATTCGTAGTCATTTTAGGTTCCATGTAAGGTGAAGAAATGTTTCTTGCCAAGTAGAAAGTGTCCTGCTATTGCAATACCAATGCAGCCTGACAGGACAGTGCTTGACGGAGCTGCATTGGGCAGGGAAAACGCTTACTCTCCTCCTCGCGTTCCTGTTTTAACTCTTGCATGGTGTGCGCACCTGCGATTGTGTGTCCTCTCCCAGTTGGGTGTGTTGACATATTTGTATGGTGGCAGACTGGTTACAAAGGTTTTGTGGGCTTGAACAATCACTTTAAAATACCTGGCTGTCTTTTGCCTAATTTACCCTGTTTTCTTAACGTTCTGTTACATATCTAGGGTGACTGGGAAAACCGTAATTATTTTTAAAGGGTTTGTGTGTGTGCGGCGTGTGTTTAAAGTCTTTAAAAGTTGTTACATCCTGCTAGTCCTTTCCCAGGAATAGAAGGAATTGTTTCAGGGTTATTTACATCTGTCTGGTTTGAGTCCTCAATGTCTAATTTCTCTTCTCTCGCCCATCCCACCAAAAGCAGCAGGGGATCAGAGATCTGAACGTAAGAAAGCACACACCCAGGGCGTGTAGCATGTTGGGTGCTGGCCCTGGTTTTGAGAGGGCCCCGGCGTGGGGCGCTTGGGTCGTGCCCAGGGCTATAGGTAGGGGGTGGTGAGGAAGGCCCCCGCCAGGGGCGCAGGTGAGCCCCCGCCCGCAAAATCTGCACCGTGCGCCCCCTCGAGCGGGAGAACTTGCGCGCGCAGCGGGCGCCTCTGCTTGCTGCTTGCGCAGCCGGCGAAGAAATGAATGGGCAGGAGGGCGCGCGTGAGAGAAGGGAGGGAAGGAAGAAAGGAAGGAAGGAAGGTGGGTGTCCTCTCGGGGTGGAGCTACCGGAGGCGGGGAAAGGGCGTGGGCAGGGCAGGGGAGGCAGCACCCGAGCGCGTTCCAAGCACGCTCCAGACCCTGCTGGAAGGATACGGAGGGGCAGCGTATAATACCACCCGCGCCCCGCTTGCAGCTGGGGCAACAGCCTCTCCCACAGCCCTATGCGGGAGCCGCAGAGTGCAAAGCTATAATTTTTGAAATACAGTTATCAGAGTGCCTCTGGGCATGTGCAGATTGTTCCTCCCGAAGTAGAAAGGGGTCCGGCTCCCGCTTTAGGAGGCGGGCGAACGGTTCCGTCCAGGGCAAAGGTGGCGGTGAGGGAATGTGTGCGCAGAAGCGGAGCTAGGTGCACTTGCTGTGCACGCGGGGGCGGGGCTGTGCGGGGGCGGGGCTAGCCGTGCGGGGGGAGGCGAGGGCGGGCACCGCCCGCAGCGAGCCATATCACCCCCCATGACACCCCCATGACACCCAGGGCGGGAAAACCCCACCGCACCCCACTTCCTCCGCCACTGTGTGTGTGGCCCTCCACCACCTGGTAGCCTAGGGACCTCGTCCTCCTCGCGAGAGGCGGAAAGAAGAGCCAACTTGTCCGTGGCTAGGGGGCGCAATCTGGACGGTTCTGCCTCGTGCCCACCAAGTGCTGCGTCCACTGGCCGGGCTCCCGGCTGCGCGGGCGGGCAGGCCGGTGGGGCAACATGGCCCTGCTTGGCTGCGTTGTAGCTGAAACCTTCGCCTCCATAGAAAGGGAGGTGTCAAAGATTAAATGCCTCCAATCACAACTAGGGGTGATATGACCTTGATACCCATTTTAGTTATAATTCCAAGGGTTTGCAAATTGTCTACAGAGAGGGCACCAAATACCCCTTGCTGACAGGGAAATGGATCGCTGTCTAAGCCCAGCTGCTCAGTGACTATGTGCATCAAGAATTCATAATACCAACAGGGGAGTGCCCGGTTTCCTTCTGGCTGTGCTTCCCCTCCTAGTTTACCCAAAGTGGGCCACTAGGCAGCACCCCCCCCACCTCACCGGGTAAGTGAAAAACAGGCGGGGCTCCCACTTATTCCACACCTCATGTCTTTCCCTGCTGATTCCGCCAAGCCCGTTCCCTTGGCTGTGGTTTCACTAGATAGGTGGGGACAGTGGGAATTTCGTTCATCCATTCATGTGTGTCACTAGATGAGGCATTTGGCTCTTTTTTTGTCATCATCCGGGCACCACGCCCCTCAGACATTGCATCTCTTTATCCGCAGAGGTACGGATTATTTTCTAGCAGTCCCGTGCTATACCTGGGCAATTTTCTGGGTGCTCGCATCCCAGCACCGAGGGAGGCTGTTGTTTTGTTAAAGATGGAATGAGCATAAATGCCTCCAATCACCACTCATGATGAGAGAACCTGAAGGTCTTGCTTCCAGACAATACCCCAGGCTAACAGGTCCTCTGCCAAGCGATCACTCCACACCCCTCCGCAGGATAGCGTTGCAGATGTCATTCTCAGGTGTTCCACTTAGTAGCACTCTTATTTTTTTATTTTAAATATATCTTTATTAATTTAAAATAAATAAATTTATGAAAAAACAGACGTACATACAAGTAAACAAACACAATCAAATAACAGAAAAAAATAAAAAAAAATACACACTATAAGATACAAGAAGATTAATATAATTATCATCATATATACTCCTGATATATACTCCTGATAAAGACGTTACCGCCTAAAGACGTTGCCTGACTCTCACCAGGAGGAGATAGGGATAGGCATGTGGATAAGACCACCAAAGATCGATCAGTATAACATCACAGATCATCAGCTGTCATTTTCCTTAAGAGAGTCATAGTTACTCCCACCGTTTACCCGCGCTTCATTGAATTTCTTCACTTTGACATTCAGAGCACTAGGCAGAAATCACATCGCGTCAACACCCGCCGCGGGCCTTCGTGATGCTTTGTTTTAATTAAACAGTCGGATTCCCCTGGTCCGCACCAGTTCTAAGTCACCTGCTAGGCGCCGGCCGAGGCGGGACAAGGCATTAGGCTTTTTTGGGGGGGTGACTAGTTTATTTTGTATTATGTTGTGTTTTGTAGCACTAGTTTTTAATCCTGCTCTCTTCTATCTGTTTGGATGGAGGCTGTTTGTTTGACAATGCTGTAAGCATACAGCATACAGCCCTCTGATCACAAGCCATGGTGATGGAGTCTGGAGATATTCCTTTCCTATTATTCCTAAAGGCAACAGTTCTTTTATGATCACTCCATGGCAGTCTTACTGAAGTTACATGTAACTTGAAGTTTCTGTTGCACAGTGTCTGTAGACTACTGTAACACCCTTCTATTGCTTCAGGGTCTCAGATGTATGGCATTCACCTCTGCACAGTCAAGTCTTCTGCCTCTGGCTAGACATTTTCGTATTGGGAGCACATTTATCCAGAGATTTATGGAATTAAAGTAATCCCTTCCTGACAGAAAACACGTGCAACCATGCCTCTTGGTTTGGTGTTTTTTATTCTTTTTCTAACCCCCACCATCAATGTGCTCCCCTGCTTCATCAACCCATCTTTCACTCAGGGCCCCTGTTGTATGCAGGATGTTTCCTCTGTTACTGAAGTGATGTTCCATCACCTTCAGTTCCTTTGCCAGGAAGTTCCCAGCTAAGGACTGCTTGCCGACCTGCTTAAAGGCAATTTTTGAAGGTGTTCTCTATGCAGGCTCTGTATGCTCCATCTCAGCCATTGCAAACAGGGACCTCCACCATTTACCTTGATGTGAAACTACGCCACAAGTCTGGATGCCGGGAGACCAAGCCAGGTTCTAATTGTCCTTGAGCAGTAGTCCATGCAGGTAAGCATTTGCACCCCTCCAACTCTAACGACAACTGGTTGTAAAAGTAGGGTAGGACCACAGTCTGTAGTCTAAACACCCTGTGTTGGAGTTTCAGGGAACCCTTCCTCAAGATTTGCAATATTCCTTGCAGCCTCTCAGCCATTCACTCAGTGGTGAATGGGATCCTAAGCTATTTCCATTTGCCTGACCTCTTTAGTGCCATTTTAGCATTGACCACCACTTTCTTTTGGGGACGTTCTCCAGGGAGACCATTAGGCACATCTGGTATTGATGGTAAGCCCACATAGTGCCAGATGTTCCACCACTACGTTGATCATGTTGTGCAGCCCCACTGGAGTGGATGTCACTAGCACCAGATCATCGGCAAAGGTTTCACCATGGACTTTGAAGCCTTCCAGGTCAGCCCCCACTTCTTCAGGCAATATATGTAGCAAGCGATCAGTGATCATATTAAAGATAAAAGGTGACATGGGATCACCTTGTTTGACACCATACAACAGTCTGATCTCGTGAGATGTTGGACTCCCACACATTATGGTTGTGGTGCTATAGTTGTTCACAATCCCCAATGAAAGCTGCCTTGTGTGGTGATAAAATTGTGGGAAAACATACCTAGGCAGAAGCAGCATGTAACAAAGACCTGTTCCTTCTGCTCCCCTCCCTGCTGAAGAGTGGAAGGGCAGGAGGATGTCTCAGCTTAGAAGCTGTATCTCACTCTCCTAAGGCAACAATCCCTTGCAATGTCATTTAGTGGGCTCAGGGGACAGCCCATGATATCATGTGCTGTATTCACCACCCTCTGTAGAGACTTTTTGTCCGTGGCTGTTAAGCCAACATACCACACTGTAATACAATATGAAAGGAGTTCATCAATTGTTGTTTAACGTTATTCTTCCGGAACACCCGGAGGGAATGGAGTCTCTGTTTGGCCTTTCTGACCACCAGAGTTATCTTGATTTTCCAAGTGAGGTCCTCACTAAGGTAAACTCCCAGGAATTTAAAGCAGGAGACCCTCTCCACACAGCCCCCCCCGATATACAATGGGGCAGGTTCCCCTCTCTTCCTCCGGAAGTCCAACAGCATCTCCTTTGTCTTACTAATATTTAGGTGCAAGTTATTCTCTGAGCACCTAACCAAGATTTGTTTGTTCATTAACAGGCTGCCACTGGAGTGAATATTGGGATTGGTCCTAGGTTTCCTCTGCTGCCTGTATCCATACCTGTGCCAGAATGTTCCTGTACTTCACGTGGATCTGGAGCTTGGTGGCCATGAATTCTCACTGGGGCAGCAGAAGTTTCTGCCATGAATGGACTTATTGTTTGGCAGCAAATGGTGACTCATATAATGTTGGATCTGCACACAGATAACCAGAACATGGACATGGAGGCTTTCTGTGATATTTCAAGCTGTTAAATAAAAATGATTTGTGTATTAGAACATATATTTCAGATAAGTCTAGCTAAATAAGATTGTGCATGCTTTATATCAAGATTGTGCCAAGGTAGCCTGATTGGAGCATGAATTGTGGAGGACCATGGCATGGTCCAGGGGTGGTCCCAAGGACTTGGGGGTGGCACCACTTACTGGTGATTTTTGTTACAATTATGAGATTGCTTCATTGCATATTTTTCATTGCTGTTGTGGGTTTTTCTTGCAAGCCGAGTAACAGATTCACTGCATAACTCCACTCCTTCTAGACCCCAAGGAACTTGCGGAAGATTGGGCGTGAAGATTGTTAGGGTTATCTAGAAGGGGTGGGTTGTGTTGAACCAAAGGTGAACTGTTCTGGAAGCTCTGCAAACACCATTTTGGTAGTCAAGATAACCCCACAATTAATAGGTAGTTGTTGTAGTGATGAGCTCCTATAAGCTAATTGGCTTGTTTTGATGCTATCCTTAACTGGGGGCTTCGGGTGCATGGAGTCCAGAAAGAGGAGCTAGCTGTAAGACTTTGGTATTTGCCACCTATGCCCCCATCTGGTCAAGTGGAGTGATGGGAAGTGCTGGCCGAAGTGAAGTATGCTGCTTTGTGTATAAAGATATATGAACGTTTGCTTGGGTGCAGACAAGCCAACTCCTTGCTGAGGTGTCTGTCCTGCAACTGTAAAGGGTGGGAGGCCTGGCAGACTGATTTGCTGTAACAAAGCTTTTAATAAAGCTGTAGAACTGATCACTCTGGAGTTTGACTTCCATCTGTGGTATGCCTGCACCCAACCGCTCCCACAAGACCTCCTTTGGGTCTGCAGTTCAGAACACCATAGCAGGGTTTTCTTCTCTTCTTCCCCTCAGCTGAAGGAGAAAGTAATAATTTCATAGCCTACAGAGTCGCAGGAACTTGGCTGATGGGGGAGGGGAGACTGGGAGTGGCAGAGGCTCCTCAGAAACAACCAGCGTGGTAAGAGATCCACTCTGAGTGAACTGTTCTGAGACCTGTGGGTATAGGGCGGTATATAAATTCAATTAATAAATCAATATCTGCCTGTCCTGCTCACTGCCATGCCCAGCAGACTGGGCAGCCCCTACAGCAGGGAGATGGCCCTCAGCCCACAGTTGGTAGACTGGGGCACCTTGGGACCTCTGGTCAGTTGACTGGGTGGTAGCCCCACTCCTCAGCTGGGTATACCAGGCAGCCTTTGGCTCTGGGTAGACTGGGTTTTTGATCCCTTTCAGGTAGACCACAAAGCTGTTCAGTCTACCCAGTGGAGAACTGAAGGCTGTCAGCTGTCATGTCTACCATCTGGAGTGAGAAAGCACCCAGTGCTGAACTCTGCACATGCCCCAAATTAGTAAGACTTGATTCAAATCATTTCTTTACAGAAAGGTTCAGCCTTGCTGGTATCCTATACGTATTAACAACCAGCACCCACCTTCCGGCATGTTGGTGGTCTGGTCGTGGGTGGGGCGGGCTGGGGACGGTGGCGCCTGGGAGCTGCAGTTCCTCGCCCAGGAGAGGTTCTGGTTGGCATCTGCTGCCCACCTGCTCCAGCCCTCCCAGAAGAAGCATGAGAGGAAGGTCTCTGGGGGAGAAAGGCAGGTGGGGGGGTCCCAGGGTGCCTTTCCTGCCCTCCCCCCTTCCGGTGGTGCCCACATCCCCCCGACCTCGAATGCCCCCCGACTACTCACTGCAACCCCATTCGTCGCCGCCATTGCCACAGTCCTTGGTGCCATCACAATGGCGGGCAGAGGTCATGCAGCCACTTGGCAGGCACGGGCGCTCGTCTGGGGTGCACCTCCGGGGACCTGGAAACGTTGGGACGGTGAATGGGGAGCCTCCAAGCCCAGAGGCAGTCTATCTGCTTGGCTGCGTTAGGGGGAGGCAGAAAAGAAAGCCTTACTTTGGGGGCCACAGTTCCTGAACTGCACATCATCCAGCGCCACACTTGCCACCGAGGAAAAGGTCACCTGTTGAGGAGGAGGCAGCGCTCTTGACATTCTCTGCAGGAGGAGCCGGCCGGGGAGAGCGAGGAGCCCAAGACCCACCAGGAAAGCGCCACAGACTCTTCCGGTGTAGGCCAGCAGGGGGCGCCGGGCACCAGAGGACGAGGCTGGGCTTCGCCACAGGGGGACAACGTGGCCACCGTAGCTCAGCTCCAATGTGAAGCTCCCGTTGAGTCCTGCAGGGGAAGGGTGAGGGGTCTGGGGGTCATCTAGTCTGACCCGGCGAGGATTGCGGGTTGCCATCTGGTCTCAGCCGCTCTCATTTTTATCAGTCCCCAATGGGGGGCGGGAAGCAAGGCACCAGTAAATGTCATGATAAGAATGATCAGGATGGTATTTCTTTACGCCGACCCTACCAGGCGGGTCAGTAGTCTAGAAATCCACCATGGCAGTAGGTGGTTCTGGGCCTGTTGGATTTCCAACCATCAGCGCCCCAAGCGTACCTGTCTCGGCCATGCTGTACCAGGCGCGGCGCACTCAGGGTCGCGGAGTTGGGCGGGGACGGCAGGCGGCTTGGCTCGCTGCTCCGAGGTGCTCATGTACCAGCCTGAGGGGAGGTCGGGGGGCGCCAGGTCAAAGGGGTGCTCTAACCACTAAGCAATGCTTCCCCTCCCTTCAAATAAAACACATTTACCCGGGTCGGTGCCCAGCGTGTGGTCGAGGGGGGGGGATCAGCGCCATGCGCCCAGCCTCTGCCACACCCTGTGCGCCACCGGTACCCAGAGTGCCTGCCTGTCTTCCCTTCCCCCAGGTAGACCGGGCTGGAGCCTGTCCTTTGGTTTAGGAGTGCCAAGCGGCAGGCAGGCAGGCAGGCAGGAGCCTGTCCCTTGGTTTAGGAGCCCCACTGAACTACTAATCGGCCGGCGCCTCGCAATCAGACTGGACCGCCTTCACCCCGACAGAGCTCAGGATGAGGTAGTGGTGGGGGAAGGCAGGAACCCCCAGACCTTTGTGGCCCAGAACCCAGTGTACACAAAGAATTTTGGGGCAGGCCCAGCATGGGTACCCACCACAGTCACCAGGGTCACTGGCCCCGTGTCGTAAGAGGTGCTAACGGAGGGGGGGCAATGCTGGCGCCGCCACTGCAACCAGCTATGGCAGCAATTCCCAGGAGAAAACCAGGAGGAGGACAGGTCAGAGGAGTCCCAAGGGAACAGTGGGGTAGCGAGGCCCGTAGAGCAGGAGGGGCCAGCAGGGGAGGCAGAATCAGTAAATGCAGAGAGGACCCGCCAGACTGATAGTGATGTCCCTCCGGTCTCCCAGGGGCCTCATGAGTAGAGCTGGGTGAGTTTGGGCCCCGTCCCCTTGGCCAGGTGGAGAGGGCCTTGCAGGGAGTGGCCTTCGTGCCTCACAGCCAGATCAGAAAAGGTGCAAGGGAGAAAGCGTGGGCTGCCCTTCCCATCCCCAAATGGGAATAATGATCAGCAAGAGATGCAAGGGCAGCTTTGTGGAACAGACTTATCTGAATAAGCAAACATAGCAGATCTCTATCTGCTTCTCTTGTAAGATTCTGGGTGCGATTCAGCAAAGTGCGAGGGAAACTGTCAGACTGCATCCTGTGGGCTTCCATTGGGCAACTGCAGCATCTGTTGCAGCAGGCCTGTCCGTCCCAGGGCATTGCCAAAGCCCACTGGGCTTCTTTTGACCCAATACCCGTAGGAGGTTTTCTGGAGAGACTGCGGTGGAGGTTGCCCTGGGTGCGAGTGAAATCCCTCAAGGGGCATCCTCTGCTCTGCTGCGGTTCCCGCTTTGTCTGTCAGAACAGAGCCAAGGGGTCCATGTCTGCCCCCCGCAGCTGGTCCATTCTTTTCCTCCAGCACCATGGTCCCCTCATGTGGGGCGGCGCTGGGGCGTTCCCGGCGCCCGCCCTCTGCTTCTTGGCGACGGATGGAGGCGAGAGCGGCTGGCGGAGGGTGCAAAGGCCGGAGAAGGGCAGGCTTCCGGCTGTGTGGGTCTGGCCCCTGCCCAGTCCAGTGGGGAGGTTGCTGGTGGCCCCGGTCTACCGGAAGGCAAGCGGGGGTGGTTTGGCCGGTCTTTTCGGCAGAAGGAGCGGAAGCGCTGGGCGTTTTCCTGGGTGGCGGTGGAGCTTATGAGGCCGGGTGTAGCTCCCCACCGGAGGGGCCACCAGCGTGGCCCGTTCTTCCTGCGGCCGCTGGCGGCTCTCCTCCGGACTACTACTGGCCAGGGAAACTGGGATGTGGTGGTCCCCTTCTGACGGAAGGCTTTCCCGGTCTACCGCTGGGAGGTCTGTCCACTGCCCGGTCCCCCCCTGGCCGGCTGGCGGGTGGAAGCTCCCGTCCCTTGGCGCCCCTCCAGTCTATCTGACGGGGGGGGGGGTGAGGGCTGGGGCTTGCCGGTCTACCTTTGAGTCTTCCCGGTTGGCCCGCCGACTGCCAATCTACTCGCCGGGCCCCCGTCTCCCTGCCAGGGTGGCTGCGGCTTGCAGGTCTACTACAGAGGGCGGAAGGCTTCCCAGTCTACCGGCCTGCGCCCCTGTTGGCGCCTCCAGGTCTACCCAGTCGCTGGAACTCGAAGACATTGCCAAGGGTGGGGTTCATGGTGACAGCTGCCGTAGAACTCGGTGACTTTGTAGACCACCGCTTGGCAGCAGAGCAGCAGGTAGGTGATGGAGGGGACGGGTGAGGGCGTGCGTGCGTACGTTCGTCCTTGCAGGATGGCAGGGGGAAAAACTCTTGGCGTGCGTGCGTCCCTTTGCGGGAGGGGGATCATGCAGAGACACAGAGATACAGAAAGTCAAGCACAAAAGCTCTTGTGCACTCTCACACATGATATACAATATACGATATCTTTATTGTCATTGTCCCATGCAGAACAATGAAATTAAAAAACTACATAAAACTACATAAAAACTATATAAAACTACTACAAAACTACATAAAACATTCAAAAACCCCTAAAACCTCTGAAACCCCATTTTAAAATACACTATACTATAGAGACCCCTTATACTGCGTTTAGAACCATAATTGCATTTGCGTAGAAACTGTTTCTCAGGTGGCTAGTCCTGACCTTTATAACTCTATACCTTCTTCCAGAAGGCAGAAGCTGAAAGAGATCATTTCCAGGGTGCACACTATCCTGCGCTATCTCTGCCATTTTCTTATGGCACCTGGAAGCATAGATTTGATCTAAGGTGGGAAGAGTGCACCCAATTATTCTCTCTGCAGTCTTGGCAACCCTGGATAGCATTGTTTTTCCCCTAACCATGGAGCTCCCAAACCACACACAGAGACCATAAGTTAATACGCTCTCCACAGTGCAATGGTAAAATGCCATCAACAGGTCCTTTGAGAGATTGTTTTTCCGGAGGATTCTCAGAAAATATAACCTCTGCTGTCCTCTCTTAACCAGGTCTTTGCTGTTTTCTCCCCAGGTTAGGTCATCTCTCAACTCCATTCCCAGAAATTGAAACACCGAGACCTGTTCCACGCACTTCCCCTCAATAATAAGTGGATGAATATTCAATTTACATTTCCTCAAGTCCACAATGATCTCTTTTGTATTCTTTAAGTTAAGGAGCAAGTTGATTGCGGGGGGGGGGAGAGGGGGGGCAGACAGGCAGGCAGGCAGAAACAAAATCTCTCTCTCTCACACACACACAAAATTTCTCTCTCACATGGGCATACACTCAAACACAGCATGTGCTTGTGTGCGGGGGAGACAGACAGGGACAGAGAGATGGACACAAAATATCCCTCCAACGCGCGCACACCCAAGAAACCACCCCCGCCGCCCCCCATGTGCTGGCGTGTGGGGGAGAGAGACAGACCCAAAATAGATCACGGTAAGAGAGAGAGTGTGAGAGAGATGGAGGCAGGCACACACGCACGCATCGCATCCCGCATTTCGAGGGGGGAGGAGGGGGAGGAGGGGAGAACTGCTGCCCTGCCCTTACCATGCTAGCCACACGGGGGCGCTCCTAAAGCAAGGAACCGGCGCCTACCCGGTCTACCTGGGGGAAGACAGGCAAGGAACCGCCGCCCTGCCCTGCGGCGGCCACACGGGGGCGCTTCTAAAGCGAGGGAGGGGTGCCTAGCCGGTCTACCGGGGGGGGGAGCAGGTAGGCCACGTGCAACGTGGCCGTCCCCTGCCAGCCAGCCAGCCTGCCTGCCTGCCTGCCTGCCGCTCCTAAACAAGGGACAGGTTTCTACCCGGTCTACCTGGGGGGGGGGGTTGGCAGGTAGGCAGACAGGCAAAGGACGGCCCCCCTGCCTCGCTAGCGGTCTACCTGGTCTACCTGGGAGAAGGCAGGCAGGCACGGGGGTGCTGCTAAAGCAAGGAACTGCCTTCAGCACAGACGTGACTCCTCGCATGCTCAGAGACTATTTCTTCTTTGTTACCGGAAACTCAAGGTGTAAAGAGTGGAATGGAAACCAGGCTGACTCCGCTCGCCCCCCCCCCATGCATGAGTATCACTTTCGGCAGCCCCGGCTTATCAATGCCTTCATGTGAGACGCAGCACCGGGCTGCTGGAAGCAGTTCTGCAGACCTTTGCGCTCGAGGCCAGGGGGTGTCAGAATGGAAACTATGGAGACTCAGGGACACCGCGAGAGGAGCTGAAATGCAGGACCTAAAGGGATGGAAGTAGGAGCAGCAGTGTCGGCAGAAAAGGAGGTTTGGGGCGGGGGTGGTGGTAGAAGAGACAAACTGGTTGGGGAATCTTTAGGGAGGCGGAGCTGCAGAGCGGCGAGGAGTTGGGGGAGGAAGGTTGCCTCTCGTGTTGGGGTGTGGCTCATGTTGGGGGGGTGTATGGCTCTGGAGGGTGCAGACTCCTCCCTCTCCTTAAAGGTTATGGGCCTTAGGACAACTGTTCCTTGCCAGTTGCAGCTCCTTCTGTGCCCCCTCCCTTGCCCTCAGGGCTGCCAAGAGATTAGCAAATCGATTGATTAACTGCCCAGCATCTAACTGATTAATCAATAAACCAACCAACACACTTTAAATGCATTTACATGCCGCAACACCTCAACTTTATAATGATGCTGCGAAAAAGGAGCGGATTAGTAACCAACGCTTTCTCTTCTTAAAAAATCTAACAAAAAACTTTCACTTCTTGCTGTTAGAAATAGTGGTCTCTCCTCGCCTCCCACTATTTGAATAGAAGCCCGGTACTTTCCTGCTATTATCTGAACCGAGTGCCTGGCGGGGATAGAGGAGGCTATGGAGGGAAATAGATGGCTAAGCGGAAGAGGCACTCTGAAAGGAGACCACTCTGTGGAGATTTGTTGATTTTATTTATTCAATTACTGTACGTGTATACCCCGCTTGATTGTAGAAAACATCAAAGCAGTTTGTAAAAAGATAAAGCCGTAAGATTATTAGTAAAAAACATTTTTAAAAAACTAAAAGCCAGCGACGAACAAAAAACAACCCAGCAATCTGAATAGCAGCAGGGGCCGAAAGGAGTGCAGTGAAAGCGCCTGCTGAAAACATTTTGCTTAGACGAGCCTGTCCAGATATTCAGCTTGCTGGTATGTTTTTTGTTCGCCGCTAGTTTTTAGAGTGCTTGGAGGGAGTTCCAGCGAGTATTGCAGGCACCTGTAACCGCGCCGGTTTCGCATGAAGGGAAGGACGGGACTTCCAGATCGGAGGGTTGCATTTTGCTTCCGATACTTACTGGAGCCCCAGAACCGTCTTCTAGAGTCTCTGGGGAGGGGAGAGAGGGCAAGCAGATTAAACCTCGGGTTGATGCCCCCCCCCGACGTCCTTCTTCATCTCATTCCTGACTTCAGCTCAGCTTCCTGCCCACCTGCCCGCTCGCCTCCTCCCTTGTCGGGATTTGCCAAGACACAGTAAAGCGAGAACACCTCAAAGGGCTGCTGAGAACATTACGGGGTTCAGGGAGCCCTCGGCTTCTAGTAAGGAAGGTCTTCATTTCTGATGGCTCCTCTGAAAGTGGGAACAGATGGGATCCTGGAATGGGGGGGGGGAATACATGCGCCCACCACCAACTCCGGGGAATAAAGGGGCGCATTTAGACGGACCGGCAGCACCCCTTCGAGCAGGACTTCAAAACGCCTGCAAGTTCATTGCTTCACACTGGGGGCGAAGCGGCCCAGACAGAGGGGGGGGGCATATGGGCCACTTGGCCGGGGCCTCCGATTCCAAAGGGGGCCTCGGTTAGCATAATGATCTATATTTTCCATTTTGTCTTTATATGCAGATACGGTTCAAGCCTTGTAATAAAATTATTTGTCAGCATAACTTTTGTGAAAATTATTTATATACTTATTTATAAGACTTCAGTTATCCCCAGGGTCAAAAAAAGGGGGGGGCACATTATCTACCTGGCCCAGGCCTCTGCCTTGCTCTGCAAGGCCCTGGGGCGAATTATGATCTGAAATCCTTCCAGTAAATACACAGAAGACAGGGAGGGAGGGAGGTCAGGTGGTTCAGTAGGTGTCTGCCCAGTGTTAACCTTTTTCCTTCCAGCCTTAACATCAACATCAGCCTTCGAGGTTAGAGCATCAGGATCACCCCAGCCAGTCGGATCACTGGGGCCGTTGCCTGTTGCTCGCCACCGACTGCAACGAGGCCTATTCAGTAGAGTCTGATAACATTCTCACAGCCTTCCCCACGTACCACTCCGTACATAGCAACAGGCACATTAGCTGGGGGTGGAGAGAAGATTGGGGAACTGCCTTTCCCCAGCAGCAACAGAGACCTCTGCCTGAACGCTGAGAAACAACAAATGCAGCATGAAACTAAAGCAATTCTTCGAGTCTCTTCTGGATCGTGCGGGGAACACGTATTGCATGAATGAAAAACGTGTTTGGGCTCCTTTAATATCTTTGGAAAGCTGCATTTTAGTGCCCCCCCCTATCTTAATTTCGACGCATTCTGATCTCAGAAAGTCCCTTATTGGGGGATGAGCTTTGAAGCCTTCTTGAACTGGCCAGCAGAGGGCGATATGGAATTTCGTTGCCATAGACTGGGTGGGGGGGCGGAGGGGTGGGGAGGGAAGAGTGTAAGGATCACAGGGAATTATTCCGGCTTGCTCCTTTGCAGCAGATGGCTCTGAAAGCACTTTGCAGCAAGCACTTCACCTTCATTAAAACAAAAGGGGGCAAATTAAAAACGAATCCGCGGAAGCGCATTTGGAGCCCCCGGGAAAACAGTTCCACGTGCCATCGTGTTCCTCGTCTTCGTTGTCCTCCTCGGCTGAGAGAAACCTCTCTTGCTCTGGAGGCAGAGGAAGCAAACGCGCATTTGGTGTAAAAGGAGACAAAACGTCTCCTCAGCCTCCATCAAAGTCCATTTTTGCAACATCAGGAACTTGTAGCCAGCAGCGGCTTGGCGTGGGTTGTCAGCACCCGGGGCAAGGCAAGTAATTTGCGCCCCCTAACCCGGGGCAAGGCAAGTAATTTGCGCTCCCTAACCCGGGGCAACAGGGGACGCGGGTGGGGCTGTGGGTAAAAGCCTCAGCGCCTAGGGCTTGCGGATCGAAAGGTCAGCGGTTCGAATCCCCGTGGCGGGGTGCTCTCCCGCTGCTCGGTCCCAGCGCCTGCCAACCTAGCAGTTCGAAAGCACCCCCGGGTGCAAGTAGATAAATAGGGACCGCTTACTGGCGGGAAGGTAAACGGCGTTTCCGTGTGCTGCGCTGGCTCGCCAGATGCAGCTTTGTCACGCTGGCCACGTGACCCAGAAGTGTCTCTGGACAGCGCTGGCCCCCGGCCTCTTGAGTGAGATGGGCGCACAACCCCAGAGTCTGTCAAGACTGGCCCTTACGGGCAGGGGTACCTTTACCTTTACCTTTAACCCGGGGCAAGGCAAGTAATTTGCGCCCCCTAACCCCTAACCTGCCGCCGCTGCCAGCTTCTTCTTGCTGCTGCCTGGGCTGGGGTATTTACGGTAAGGTAGCCGCCCAAACGACGCCGCTTGCCCGGAGGAGGAGGAGGGCAGAGAGGCGAGGAAAATGCAACAAGGCCCAGCAGCTGCAGTAGCAGCGGTGGTGGCGGGGGGCTGTGAGGAGGGGCTGCCTGGCACGCCCTCCGCGGCCCTGATGCGCGGGGACCGCGACGAGCGCTGAGAGCCGCTGCCTGCTGGACGCGCGCACAGCTCGTCGGTTCCGCGAGACATGGGGCTCTGCTACAGCCTGCGCCCGAGGCTCTTCGGCGACTCCGGAGGTGGCGAGCGCGCCCCCCCAGATGTTGCGCCCAGTGCGGCCGGCCCCCCTGCACCCCCCACGCTACGCCACTGGTAGCCAGGCCTCACCTCTGAAGATCCGCATCCAACTTCTGTGACGAAACATGCCAGATGGGTTTCTCTTATGAAAAGGTGACTGCCAGTCCTGTGTCGCAGTGCCGGATTTACGTATAAGCTAAACAAGCTATAGCTTAGGGCCCTACTCTCTTGGGGACCCCCACAAAATTAAAAGAGGGAAAAAACCCAGATTTACATTTCCAAAATATAAGATAAAAAAGAAACAAAATAAAACCTACCTACAGCAACAGTGTTTTGTGTTGTGTATGGACCTATTAAATTACCAGCGAGGGGTGAACGGCAGCGGCCGGGGCGGCGGTCGGTCAGAGTTCCGTGCCCGCGCGGCTGTCTGCCTGCCTGCTCCCCCAAGCCCCCGGTTGACCGGCTAGGCACCCCTCCCTCGCTTTAGGAGCGCCCCCGTGTGGCCGGCGAAAGGCAGGGCGGCCGTTCCTTGCCTGCCTTCTCCCAGGTAGACCGGGTAGGCGCCGGTTCCTTGCTTTAGGAGCGCCCTCGTGTGGCCAGCATGGTAAGGGCAGGGCAAACTTCTTCGTATCCCTATTGTTGTGCTTGCTTTCGTGCGTGCGGTAGAAATGGGGGATGCGTGTGTGTGTGCGGCTGCCTGCCTGCCCACCCGCCTCCTTCTCTCTCCGTGATCTATTTTGAGTCTGTCTCTCTCTCCCCCACCCGCAAGCACAATGGGGGTGGTAGATTCTTGGGTGTGCAGGAGAAGAGGCACCTCGGCAGAGAGGGCAGCACCAGGCAGGCAGGCAGGCAAGCACACAATAGCCAGTGTGGTGTAGTGGTTAAGAGTGGTAGACTCCTAATCTGGTGAACCGGCTTCGTGTCTGCAGTTGCTGGGTGACCTTGTGCTAGTCACACTTCTCTGAAGTCTCTCGGCCCCACTCACCTCACAGAGTGTTTGTTGTGGGGGAGGAAGGGAAAGGAGAATGTTAGCTGCTTTGAGACTCCTTCGGGTAGTGATAAAGCAGGATACCAAATCCATGTATACCGGAACCTGGCCCTTTGTTTAGGAGCGCCAGGCGGGCGGCAGGTAGGCAGTGGGCCAGCGGGGGGTCGGCGGGCGGCAGGTAGGCAGGCAGGCAGGCAGGCAGGGAGTGTGGCCGTACCCTGCCTGCCTTGCTCCAGGTAGACTGGGTAGGAACGCACACACGGACGATCATGACAATAGGAAGAAGAAGAAGAAGAAGAAGAAGAAGAAGAAGAAGAAGAAGAAGAAGAAGAAGAAGAAGAAGAAGAAGAAGAAGAAGAAGAAGAAGAAGAAGAAGAAAAGACAGCTGCCCTGCCCTTACCATGCTGGCCACACGAGGGCGCTCCTAAACACGGGCCAGGTTATTACCCGGTCTACCTGGGTGGGGGGGGAGGCAGGCAGCGAGTAGACCGGCGAGAGGTGCCGAACCGTATGCCAGGTAGTCCGGCAGAGTCGCGCTCTCGGGTGGGTAGACCGGGAAGCCCCACAATCAGGAAGACCGGTAAGCCCCAGCCTTCCCGGCTGGTAGACCGGAGGGGAGCCCCGGGCCGGAGACCGGGCAACGGAGCCAGCTCCTCCGGCGGGAAGACCGGGCTTCCCAAGGTCCGGCGCCCAGTAGACCGGCCAGCGGTTCCGCGCCATGCGCCAGGTAGTCCGGCAGAGTCGCGCTTTCCGGTGGGTAGACCGGGAAGCCCCACGATCTCTGAGGACAGGCAAGCCCCAGCCTTCTCGGCAGGAAAACAGGAGGGGAGCAGAGGGACGGGAGACCGGGTAACGCCGCAGCTCCTACGGCAGGTAGACCGGGAAGGCTCCCTTCCTCGGAGGTAGACCGGCAAGACCCAGCCTCCATGTCCCCCTTCCTCTGTGGCGGTCCAGGCCGGGCATTCAGTGGGTAGACTAGGAGGTCCCGCGTTCTCTTCAAGGCCCAGCCCCCCGGCCGGCAGACTCCTCCGGCGATGAGCTAGACCCGGCCGCCGCCCAGGAAAACGACCAGCGCTTCCGCTCCTTCCGCCGGGAAGACCGGCCCACCAACGCCAGGAAGACCGGCCGGTAGACCGGGGCCACCGGCAACCTCGCCCCCTGGACCGGGCAGGGGTCGGACCCACACAGACGCCCGGAAGCCTGCCCTTCTCCGGACTTCGGACCCTCCGCCCGTCGCCGAGAAGCAGAGCCGGCGCCGGCAAAGGTCTACCGCCGACCCGGCGCATGGGTAGACCGGCACGACCGGGGAGCCGCGGAGCCCATTGCCGGAGTGATTATGCCGCGTCTGGCCGCCAGGGGCTTCCGAGACGTCGGCCTGCCGCGGCGCCGGCGCCGGTGCCCGAGACGTCGTGGGCTCTCGCCGGGCAAGGACGGCATGCGCGCGGAGATTTCTGGCGACAGGGTTTTCAGGACCCTCTGGAGAACCGCAGACGACCCAACCGCGCTCCCCGGCCAGTGTGGACCCACGGCGGGGGCAGGCGCGGCGTCTGACGCGGTACTTCTGGTTGAACCGAAGACGACCCAACCGCGCTCCCCGGCCAGTGTAGACCCACGGCGGGGGCAGGCGCGGTGTCCGACGCGGTTCTTCCGGGGGGAACCGAAGACGACCCAACCGCGCTCCACGGCCAGTGTAGACCCACGGCGCGGGGCAGGCGCGGCGTCCGACGCGGTTCCCTCGGAGCAGCGGTGAGCGGCCTCCTTCTCCGATCGCGTGCCACTGGCCTTCGGGTCTCTGCCGGGAGAGGGGCGGTGAGGTGGGAGAGCGGCTGGCGGCGGGCTGCGATCCCGGCTCCAGGACCTGGGACCCTCGAGCGGCCCCTGTGCTCCCGTGGCCGCGGCAGCGTTTCCCAGCTTCTCGCGGGAGTGAGGGTGGGGACTGCCCCGTGGTGGGGTGGACCCTGCGCTCGGTTAGTGGGGACAGGGCCCATGTTGTTATATGCGTACGGGACCGGGCAGCGACGGTCGCATTGGGGAGACTCTCTGTGGGCCGGTGGCGACCGGTGTTCAGGCGGAGTGGAAGACTCCCCTTCCAAGCGTCCGTCCGGTGTTTTGTCGCACGGCGGGTAGACCGGGCTCACCGAGGTCCAAATTCCAAGTAGGCAGGCCAGCGGTTCCCCTTGGACCGACGCCTCGGGAAGCCGTTTCTATTCTGAGGTAGACCTGGAAGCCCTAGCCCTGCGACGAGCAGGCAGGCAGAGCCGCTCCTTACACTCGGTAGACCGGGAAGCCTCCCGTTTTCTGCGGAGGGCCGTCGAGCCAGCATATCACCCACACAGCGAGTAGACACGACGTACAGCGGTTCCAGCGTCCCGGTCATGTGGACCGGCGCCTCCCGGCCCCAAGTAGGGCAGACATGAAAGTCCCAGCCCCTCCGGCGGGTAGACGGGGTGAGGTGAACGAGGGACACGGCGAGCAGCCTGGGTAGCCGTCAGGATGATCGGGAAGCCTCCCGTTCTCGGAGGTAAACCGGCAAGTCCCAGTCTCCCCGGCCCGGCTAGTAAAACGTGCAGCGGTTCCAGTCCGGCCGTCAGGTGGACCGGCGCTTACCAGCCCCAAGCAGGGGAGACCGGGAAGCCGTCTGTCCTCGAGGAAGAGCTGGAAGCCCCAGCCCGGCAGGCAGGAAGGCAGGCAGGCAGGCAGGCAGGCAGGAGTGAGCGTGGACGCGAGGAGCCCAACGGGCCTCCGTCGGGCCGACCGGGAAGTCCTCCTTCCTCAGAGGTAGAGCGGCAAGACCCAGCCTCCCTGGCCGGCGACTGGAAGGGAAGCCAAGGGCCGGCAGAAAGGGGTGACCGTGGACGCGAGAAGCAGACTGGGCCTTCGGTCGGTAGACCGGGAGGCCCCCCGTCCTTGGCAGGCTGGCAGACTGGGGGGGATAGCGGTGGCAGGCACAGCAGCGAGGCAGGCCTGCGGCACGCCTTTCCCTACTCTCAGGTAGACCGGATTCCCCCTCCTCCCTTTGCTTTTCGGCGCTCCTGGCCGTGCGGGGTAGAGATCCCCTTCTTGAGCAGGACCCCCGTGCCCGCCTCCCTCCAGGTAGACCGGGTAAGAAACTGGCCCTTCGTATATAAGCGATAGGCGGGCGGGAGAGAGGCAGGTAGCCAGGCAGGCAGGCAGGCTCGCGGGGTGCCTGTGTCCTGCCTGCCTCCCTTCCCCAGTTAGACCGGGTAAGAACCTGGCCCTTTGTATAGAAGCGCCAAGCGGGCGGCAGGCAGGCAGGTAGGGAGCGTGGACGTCCAATTCCTGCCTGCCTGCCTCCACCTTCAGGTAGACCGGGTAAGAACCTGGCCCTTTGTATAGAAGCGCCAAGCTGGCGGGAGAGAGGCAGGTAGGCAGGGAGCGTGGCAGGCAGGCAGGCAGGCAGGCAGGCAGGCAGGCAGGCAGGCAGGCAGGAAGGCAGGCAGGCAGGCAGGCAGGCAGGCAGGCGGGTAGGCTGGCAAGGCCGCTCCTTCCAGTTGGTAGACCGGGAAGACACACGTTCTCTGAGGAAGACCGGCAAGACGCAGCCTTCCTGGCTGGTAGACCGGAGGGAAGCCAAGGGCAGGGAGACCGGGCAACGCCGCCAGCCCCTCCCCGGTAAACCGGGCTCACCGAGGTCCGGCGCACAGTAGACCGGCCAGCGGTTGCGCCCCGTGCTCCAGGTAGTCCGGCAGAGCTGCGCTTTCCCGAGGGTAGACCGGGAAGCCCCACGCTCTCGGAAGAAGACCGGCAAGACCCAACCTGCCCACCTCCGCCGGCGACTAGACCGGGAAGCCGCACCAGGCCCAAGAAGGGTAGACCGGGAAGACGTATCTCCTCCGAGGAAGAACTGGAAGCCTCAGGCAATGCTGCGAGCAGGCAGGCAGGCAGGCAGGCAGGGGCGCTCCTTCCAGTTGGTAGGACGGGAAGCCGCACGTTCTCTGAGGAAGACCGGCAAGATCCAGCCTTCCTGGCAGGTGGACCGGAGGGAAGCCAAGGGCCGGGAGACCGGGCAACGCCGCCAGCCCCTCCGGCTGGGAGACCGGACTCACCAAGGTCTGACGCCCAGTAGACCGGCCAGCGGTTCCTCGCCGTACTCCAGGTAGCCCGGCAGAGCCGCGCTTTCCGGCACGTAGACCGGAAAGCCTCCCCTCTTCGAAGGCTTGTAGACTGGGCAGAGGCGCCAGCCCCCCAACCTAGTGGACCGGCGCCTCCCGGCCCCATGGATTGTAGACCGGGAAGCCGTTTCTCCTCTTATGTAGACCTGGAAGCCCCAGACACTGCGGCGGGCGAGCAGGCAGGCAGGCAGGGTGGCCGTCCGCTCCCTGCCTTCCAGGTAGACCGGGCAAGAGCCTGTTTCTTGGTTTAGGAGCGCTGGGCAGGCGGGAGGCAGCAGCCAGGCAGGCAGGCAGGCAGGGCATGGTGTGCGTGGACGCGAGGAGCCCACCGGGCCTAACACCGAGTAGACCGGCCAGCGGTGCCGCGCCGTACACCAGGAAGCTTGGCAGAGGCGCACTTTCCGGTGGGAAGACCGGGAAGCCTCCCTTCCTCAGAGGTAGACCGGCAGGACCCAGCCTCCACGGCCAGCAGAACCCGGGGCCGGGAGAACGGGCACCGCTGCCAGCCCCGGGCCAGACCAGGGTGACATTGGACGCAAGAAGCAGAGGGGCCTTCGGTCGGTAGACCGGGAGGCCCCCCGTTCTCGGAAGGGGGCCGGCAAGGCCCAGCCTCCATGGATGACTGGGGGGGACAGCGGTCGCAGGACCAGCCGCCGCCGGGAGTACCGGGGCCCTCGCAAGTAGACCGGGCGGTCGGCGGACCTCCGGGGAGGACCGGAAAGCCCCAGCCGCCTCGAACGGGCGGAGAATGGGGGGACCGGGCAGCGGACAGACCTCCCTGCGGTAGACCGGGAAAGCCTTCCGTCCTCGGAAGGGGACCACCACATCCCAGCTTCCCTGGGCGGTAGTGGATCGTGGGTGGGGAGCGAGAGCAGCCAGCGGCCGCAGGAAGAACGGGCCAGGCTGCCGGCTGCTCCGGCGGGGGAGGCAGGCAGGGGACATCCACGCTCCCTACCTGCCCGCCTGCCTGCCGCCGCCTGGCGCTTCTATACAAAGGGCCAGGTTCTTACCCGGTTTACCTGGGGGGGAGGCCGGCAGGCGGCAGGCAGGCAGGCAGGCAGGCAGGCAGGCAGGCAGGGAGGGGACGTCCACGCTCCCTCCCTCCCTCCCTGCCTGCCTGCCTGCTTGCGTGCCTGCCGCCCGCCTGGCGCTTCAATACAAAGGGCCAGGTTCTTAGCCGGTCTACCTGGGGAAGGGAGGCAGGCAGCACACAGGCACCCCGCCAGCCTGCCTGCCTGCCTGCCGGCTCCCCGGCGCTTCTATACAAAGGGCCAGGTTCTTAGCCGGTCTACCTGGGTAAGGGAGGCAGACAGGACACAGGCTGCACGTCACTTCAACACAAAGGGACAGGTTCCTAAACGGTCTACCTGCAGGAAGGCAGGCATGGAATGGCCACGCTCCCTTCCTGCCGCCCGCCTGGCGGTTCTATACAAAGGGCCAGGTTCTTAGCCGGTCTACCTGGGGAAGGGAGGCAGGCAGGACACAGGCACGCCAAAAGCCTGCCTCCCGCCCGCCCGCCTGGCTCTTCTAGACAAAGGGCCAGGTTCTTACCCGGTCTACCTGGGGACGGGAGGCGATCACGGGGGTTCTGCTTAAGAAGGGGACCTCTTACTTGCAGGTTCAGGAGCGAGCAAAAGCAAAGGGAGGACGAGGGCCCGGTCTACCTGCGACTAGGGAAAGGCGTGCCGCAGGCCTGCCCCACTTTATTACTAACAGGCCAGGTAGACCGGAATGCCTCCCCCTTCGAAGGCTTGTAGACCGGGCAGCGGCTCCAGCCCCCCCGCCTAGTGGACCGGCGCCTCCCGGCCCCATGGAGGGTAGACCGGGAAGCCGTTTCTCCTCTTAGGTAGACCTGGAAGCCCCAGACCCTGCGGCGGGCGGGCGGGCGGGCGGGCGGGCGGGCGGGCGAGCAGGCAGGCAGGCAGGCAGGCAGGGTGGCCGTCCGCTCCCTGCCTTCCAGGTAGACCGGGCAAGAGCCTGTCTCTGCATGCTCCACGTCCCACAAAGGAACGCACGCACGCACGCCAAGGCTTTTCTCCCATGCCGTCCATGCGAGGATGCACGCACGCACGCCCTCACCCGTCCCGTCCCCTCCCTCGCCTACTTGCTGCGCTGCCGCCAAGCGGCCGTCTACAAAGTCACCGAGTTCTACGGCAGCTGTCGCCACGAACCCCACCCACCCTTGGCGATGTCGTCGGGTTACAGCGACCGGGTAGACCTGCAGGCTCCATAGGGGGCAGGGGCAGGTAGACCGGGAAGCCCTCCGTCCTCCGTAGTAGACCGGCAAGCCGCAGCCTCTCCGGCGGGTAGACCGGGGGGCCGGCGAGCAGATTGTCCGACACGGAAACCCCCACCGATCTCGGAGGTAGACCGGCAAGCCCCAGCCTTCCAGGACGGTAGACCGGAGGGCAGCCGAGGGCCGGGAGACCGGGCATCGCCGCCAGCCCCTCCGCGGGAAGACCGGGCTTCCCGAGGTCCGGCGCCCAGTAGACCGGCCAGCGGTTGCGCCCCGTGCTCCAGGTAGTCCGGCAGAGCTGGACGCCCCAGGCACTGCAGCGAGCAGGCAGGCAGGCAGGCAGGCAGGCAGGCAGGCAGGCAGGCTGGCAGGGCCGCTCCTTCCAGTTGGTAGACCGGGAAGCCGCACGTTCTCGGAGGAAGACCGGCAAGACCCAGCCTTCCTGGACGGTAGACCGGAGGGAAGCCGAGGGCCGGGAGACCGGGCAACGCCGCCAGCCCCTCCGACCGGTAGACCGGACTCACCGAGGTCGGGCGCCCAGTAGACCGGCCAGCGGTTCCGCGCCGTGCACCAGGTAGTCCGGCAGAGCCGCGTTTTCCGGCGGGTAGACCGGGAAGCCCCCACGATCTCTGAGGAAGACCGGCAAACGCCAGCCTTCCCGGCCGGGAGGGAAGCCGAGGGCCGGGAGACCGGGCAACGCCGCCAGCCCCTCCGACCGGTAGACCGGACTCACCGAGGTCGGGCGCCCAGTAGACCGGCCAGCGGTTCTGCGCCGTACGCCAGGTAGCCCGGCAGAGCCGCGCTTTCCGGCAGGTAGACCGGAAAGCCTCCCCCCTTCGAAGGCTTGTAGACCGGGCAGCGGCTCCAGCCCCCCCGCCTAGTGGACCGGCGCCTCCCGGCCCCATGGAGGGTAGACCGGGAAGCCGTTTCTCCTCTTAGGTAGACCTGGAAGCCCCAGACCCTGCGGCGGGCGGGCGGGCGGGCGGGCGGGCGGGCGAGCAGGCAGGCAGGCAGGGTGGCCGTCCGCTCCCTGCCTTCCAGGTAGACCGGGCAAGAGCCTGTTTCTTGGTTTAGGAGCGCTGGGCAGGCGGCAGGCAGCAGCCAGGCAGGCAGGCAGCCAGGCAGGGCGTGGTGTGCGTGGACGCGAGGAGCCCACCGGGCCTGACACCGAGTGGACCGGTCAGCGGTGCCGCGCCGTACGCCAGGAAGCCTGGCAGAGGCGCCCTTTCCGGCAGGTAGACCGGGAAGCCCCACGATCTCGGACGAAGACCGGCAAGACCCAGCCTTCCCGGGCGGTAGACCGGAGGGGAGCCCAGGGCCGGGAGACCGGGCTTCCCGAGGTCCGGGGCCCAGTAGACCGGCCAGCTGTTGCGCGCCGTGCGCCAGGTAGTCCGTCGAAGCCGCGCTTTCCGGTGGGTAGACCGGGAAGCCCCACGATCTCGGAGGAAGACCGGCAAGCCCCAGCCTTATCCGCCGGTAGACCACCGGAGGGGAGCCGAGGGCCGGGAGACCGGGCAACGTCGCCTGCCCCTCCGGCGGGTCGACCGGGAAGCCTCCCTTCCTCGGAGGTAGACCGGCAGGACCCAGCCTCCACGGCCAGCAGAACCTGGGGCCGGGAGACCGGGCACCGCTGCCAGCCCCGGGCCATACCAGGGTGACCTTGGACACGAGAAGCAGACCGGGCCTTTGGTCGGTAGACCGGGAGGCCCCCCGTTCTCGGAAGACTTGGGGGGGGGGACAGCGCAGGCCCGGCCGCCGCCGGGAGTACCGGGGCCCTCGCGAGTAGACCGGGCGGTCGGCGGACCTCCGGGGAGGACCGGAAAGCCCCAGCCGCCTCGGCCGGGCGGAGAACGGGGAGACCGGGCAGCGGACAGACCTCCCTGCGGTAGACCGGGAAAGCCTTCCGTCCTCGGAAGGGGACCGCCACGTCCCAGCTTCCCTGGCCGGTAGTGTACCGTGGGGGGGGAGCGAGAGCAGCCAGCGGCCGCAGGAAGAACGGGCCAGGCTGCCGGCCCCTCCGGCGGGGAGCTAGACCCGGCCGCCCCCCAGGAAAACGTCCAGCGCTTCCCCTCCTTCCGCCGGGAAGACCGGCCCACCCACCCCCGCTTGCCGGCCGGTAGACCGGGGCCACCGGCAACCTCGCCCCTGGATCGGGCAGGGGCCGGACCCACACAGACGCTCGGAAGCCTGCCCTTCTACGGCCTTCGCACCCTCCGCCAACCGCTCTCGCCTCGCCTCCATCCGCCTCCCGTTCTCGGAGGTAGACCGGCAAGCCCCAGTCTCGCCGGCCCGGCTAGGAGACCGGGCAGCTGTTCCAGTCCGGCCGTCAGGTGGACCGGCGCTTCCCAGCCCCAAGCAGGGGAGAACGGGAAGCCGTCTGTCCTCGAGGTAGAGCTGGAAGCCCCAGTCCGGCAGGCAGGCAGGCAGGCAGGCAGGCAGGCGTGAGCGTGGACGCGAGGAGCCCACCGGGCCTCCGTCGGGCCGACCGGGAAGTCTCCCTTCCTCGGAGGTAGACCGGCAAGACGCAGCCTCCCCGGCCGGCCGACTGGAGTGGAAGCCCAGGGATGGGAGACCGGGGTGACCGTGGACGCGAGAAGCAGACTGGGCCTTGGCTGGGTAGACCGGGAGGCACTCCGTTCTCGGAAGGGGGCCGACAAGGCCCAGCTTCCCCGGCCGGCCGGCCGGCCGGCCGACTGGAGGGGTGCCCAAGGCCGGGAGACCCGGGGGACCGTGGACGCGAGAAGCAGACTGGGCCTTGGCTGGGTAGACCGGGAGGCACCCCGTTCTCGGAAGGGGGCCCGGCAAGGCCAGGGGGGGGGACGACAGCGTTCGCAGGCCCGCCCGCCCGCCCGCCCTTTCCGCCGGGAAGACCGTGGCCCTGGCAAGTAGACCGGGCGGTCGGCAGGCCTCCGGCGGGTAGACCGGGGAGGACCGCAAAGCCCCAGCCGCAGGAAGAACGGGCCGCGCTGCCGGCCCCTCCGGCGGGGAGCTAGACCCGGCCGCCCCCCAGGAAAACGGCCGGCGCTTCCGCCCTTTCCGCCGCCGGGAAGACCGGCCGAGCCAACCCCGCTTGCCGGCCGGTAGACCGGGGCCACCGGCAACCTCTCTTCCCCTGGAGAAGGCAGGGGCCGGACCCACACAGACGCCCGTAAGCCTGCCCTTCTCCGGCCTTCGCACCCTCCCTCCGCCCGTCGCCGAGAAGCAGAGGCCGGGCGCCGGGAACGGTCTACCGCCGCCCCGGCGCACGGGTAGACCGGCACGACCGGGAAGCCGCGGAGCCTCTTGCCGGAGCGAGTCTGCCGCGTCTGGCCGCCAGGGGCTTCCGAGACGCCGGCCTGGCGCGGCGCTGGCGCCGGGGCCCGAGACGCCGCGCATGGGTAGACCGGCACGACCGGGGAGCCGCGGAGCCTCTTGCCGGAGCGAGTCTGCCGCGTCTGGCCGCCAGGGGCTTCCGAGACGTCGGCCTGCCGCGGCGCCGGCGCCGGTGCCCGAGACGCCGTGGGCTCTCGCCGGGCAAGGACGGCATGCGCGCGGAGATTTCTGGCGACAGGGTTTTCAGGACCCTCTGGAGAACCGCAGATGACCCAACCGCGCTCCCCGGCCAGTGTGGACCCACGGCGGGGGCAGGCGCGGCGTCTGACGCGGTACTTCTGGTTGAACCGAAGACGACCCAACCGCGCTCCACGGCCAGTGTAGACCCACGGCAGGGGCAGGCGCGGCGTCCGACGCGGTTCTTCCGGGGGGAACCGAAGACGACCCAACCGCGCTCCACGGCCAGTGTAGACCCACGGCGCGGGGCAGGCGCGGCGTCCGACGCGGTTCCCTCGGAGCAGCGGCGAGCGGCCTCCTTCTCCGATCCCGTGCC
>NC_070615.1:53840000-53845000 GCF_027172205.1 Podarcis raffonei
GCCGGCAGGCAGGCAGGCAGGCAGGCTGGCGGGGTGCCTGTGTCCTGCCTGCCTCCCTTCCCCAGGTAGACCGGCTAAGAACCTGGCCCTTTGTATAGAAGCGCCGGGGAGCCGGCAGGCAGGCAGGCAGGCAGGCAGGCAGGCAGGCAGGCAGGCAGGCAGGCAGGCAGGGAGCGTGGATGTCCCCTGCCTGCCTGCCTGCCTGCCTGCCTTCCTCCGCCCCCAGGTAGACCGGCTAAGAACCTGGCCCTTTGTATAGAAGCGCCAAGCGGGCGGCAGGCAGGCAGGCAGGGAGGGAGGGAGCGTGGACGTCCCCTGCCTGCCTGCCTGCCTGCCTGCCTGCCTGCCTGCCTGCCTGCCTGCCTGCCCGCCTGCCTCCCCCCCAGGTAGACCGGCTAAGAACCTGGCCCTTCGTATAGAAGCGCCGGGGAGCCGGCAGGCAGGCAGGCAGGCAGGCAGGCAGGCAGGCAGGCAGGCAGGCAGGCAGGCAGGGAGGGAGCGTGGACGTCCCCTGCCTGCCTGCCTGCCTGCCTCCCCCGGTAGACCGGGTAAGAACCTGGCCCTTTGAATAGAACCGCCAGGCGGGCGGCAGGCAGGCAGGCAGGCAGGCAGGCAGGCAGGCAGGCAGGCAGGCAGGCAGGCAGGCAGGCAGGCAGGCAGGCAGGCAGCGTGGATGTCCCCTGCCTTCCTGCCTGCCCGCCTGCCTCCCCCCCAGGTAGACCGGCTAAGAACCTGGCCCTTCGTATAGAAGCGCCGGGGAGCCGGCAGGCAGGCAGGCAGGCAGGCAGGCAGGCAGGCAGGCAGGCAGGCAGGCAGGCAGGCAGGCAGGCAGGCAGGCAGGCAGGCAGGCAGGGAGCGTGGACGTCCCCTGCCTGCCTGCCTGCCTGCCTCCCCCGGTAGACCGGGTAAGAACCTGGCCCTTTGAATAGAACCGCCAGGCGGGCGGCAGGCAGGCAGGCAGGGAGCGTGGATGTCTCCTGCCTGCCTGCCTGCCTGCCCGCCTGCCGGCCTTCCCCCCCCCCCAGGTAGACCGCGTAAGAACCTGGCCCTTGTTTAGGAGCGCCCTCGTGTGGCCAGTATGGTAAGGGCAGGGCAGCTGTCTTTTCTTCTTCTTCTTCTTCTTCTTCTTCTTCTTCTTCTTCTTCTTCTTCTTCTTCTTCTTCTTCTTCTTCTTCTTCTTCTTCTTCTTCTTCTTCTTCTCCTCCTCCTCCTCCTTCGTCGTATCCCTATTGTTGACAAGATCGTGCGTGCGTGCGTCCGTGCGGTCGAAATGGGGGATGCGTGAGTGTTTGTGCGTGTGCTGGCATGCCTGCCCGCCCGCCTGCCTCCCTCTCTCTCCGTGATCTATTTTGGGTCTGTCACTCTCTCCCCCACCCGCCATCACATCGCCACGACAAACCGCGACATCGGCGAGGGCGGCGTTCGTGGCGACTGCTGCCGTAGACCTCAGTGAGTTTGTAGACCGCCGCTTGGCAGCAGAGCAGCAGGAGACGGGTGGGGTGGGGCGGGGCGTGCCTTCGTGCGTACGTCCTTGCAGGGACGGCAAGGGATCACCCTTGGCGAGGTCGTGGGCGGGGGTGGTTTCTTTGGTGTGCGTGTGTGCGCGTTAGACAGGGACAGAGAGACGGACACAAAAGATCGCTCCGTCTCCCCTGCACACAAGCGTGTGTGCGGTGTATTTGGCTCCTGTGTCTCTGTCTGTCTCCCCCCCACACAAGCACATGCTGTGTTTGAGTGTATGCTTAGTGTGAGAGAGAAATTTTGTGCCCTTCTGTCTCCCTCTCCCGCAAACGACCGTTTGGGGCTTTTTATTTGTCTGTGTGTGTGTGTGTGTGTGTGTGTGTGTGTGTGAGAGAGAGAGAGAGAGAGAGAGAGAGAGAGAGAGAGAGAGATTTTGTTTCTGCCTGCCTGCCTCTGCCTGCCTCTCTCTCGGCCTCCCTCCCTCCCTCGCTTTTCTCCCTCGCCGTCCCTGCAAGGACGAACGCACGCACGCCCTCACCCGTCCCCTCCATCGCCTACCTGCTGCACTGCCGCCAAGCGGCGGTCTACAAAGTCACCGAGTTCTACGGCAGCTGTCGCCACGAACCCCACCCACCCTTGGCGATGTCGTGGGCGGGGGTGGTTTCTTTGGTGTGCGCGTGTGCGTGTCGGAGTGATCTTTTGTGTCCATCTCTCTGTCCCTGTCTGTCTCCCCCCCACAAGCACATGCTGTGTTTGAGTGTATGCTTAGTGTGAGAGAGAAATTTTGTGCCCTTCTCCCGCAAACGACTCTTTGTGTCTGTGTGTGTGTGTGTGTGTGTGAGAGAGAGAGAGAGAGACGAGAGACAGAGAGATTTTGTTTCTGCCTGCCTGCCTCTGCCTGCCTGCCTGCCTGCCTCCCCGCCCCCCCCCCTCTCTCTCTCTCTCTCTCTCTCTCTCTCTCTCTCTCTCTCTCCCTCCGCAATCAAGTGTGTGTGAGAGCG
This sequence comes from Podarcis raffonei, assembly GCF_027172205.1. Lineage (NCBI taxonomy): Eukaryota > Metazoa > Chordata > Lepidosauria > Squamata > Lacertidae > Podarcis > Podarcis raffonei. The sequence goes on from NC_070615.1 coordinate 53,842,463, forward strand.
CACGAGCGCTTTTGCGCATGTCTTTCTGTATCCCTGGGTCTCTGCATGCTCCACCTCCCGCAAAGGAACGCACGCACGCACGCCAAGGCTTTTCTCCCTTGCCGTCCCTGCGAGGACGCACGCACGCACGCCCTCACCCGTCCCGTCCCCTCCCTCGCCTACTTGCTGCGCTGCCGCCAAGCGGCCGTCTACAAAGTCACCGAGTTCTACGGCAGCTGTCGCCACGAACCCCACCCACCCTTGGCGATGTCGTCGGGTTACAGCGACCGGGTAGACCTGCAGGCTCCATAGGGGGCAGGGGCAGGTAGACCGGGAAGCCCTCCGTCCTCCGTAGTAGACCGGCAAGCCGCAGCCTCTCCGGCGGGTAGACCGGGGGCCCGGCGAGCAGATTGTCCGACACGGAAACCCCCACCGATCTCGGAGGTAGACCGGCAAGCCCCAGCCTTCCAGGACGGTAGACCGGAGGGCAGCCGAGGGGCGGGAGACCGGGCAACGCCGCCAGCCCCTCCGACCGGTAGACCGGACTCACCGAGGTCGGGCGCCCAGTAGACCAGCCAGCGGTTCTGCGCCGTACGCCAGGTAGCCCGGCAGAGCCGCGCTTTCCGGCAGGTAGACCGGAAAGCCTCCCCCCTTCGAAGGCTTGTAGACCGGGCAGCGGCTCCATCCCCCCGCCTAGTGGACCGGCGCCTCCCGGCCCCATGGAGGGTAGACCGGGAAGCCGTTTCTCCTCAGGTAGACCTGGAAGCCCCAGACCCTGCGGCGGGCGAGCAGGCAGGCAGGCAGGGTGGCCGTCCGCTCCCTGCCTTCCAGGTAGACCGGGCAAGAGCCTGTTTCTTGGTTTAGGAGCGCTGGGCAGGCGGCAGGCAGCAGGCAGGCAGGGCGTGGTGTGCGTGGACGCGAGGAGCCCACCGGGCCTGACACCGAGTAGACCGGCCAGCGGTGCCGCGCCGTACGCCAGGAAGCTTGGCAGAGGCGTCCTTTCCGGCAGGTAGACCGGGAAGCCCCACGATCTCTAAGGAAGACCCAGCCTTCCCGGGCGGTAGACCGGAGGGGAGCCCAAGGCCGGGAGACCGGGCAACGCCGCCAGCCCCTCCGGCCGGGAGACCGGGCTTCCCGAGGTCCGGGGCCCAGTAGACCGGCCAGCGGTTCCGCGCCGTGCACCAGGTAGACCGGGAAGCCCCCACGATCTCGGAGGAAGACCGGCAAACCCCAGCCTTCCCGGCCGGTAGACTCGCTTTTTCTTAGGTAGACCTGGAAGCCCCAGACCCTGCGGCGGGCGAGCAGGCAGGCAGGCAGGCAGGCAGGCAGGCGGGCAGGCAGGCAGGGCGTGGTGTGCGTGGACGCGAGGAGCCCACCGGGCCTGACACCGAGTGGACCGGTCAGCGGTGCCGCGCCGTACGCCAGGAAGCCTGGCAGAGGCGCCCTTTCCGGCAGGTAGACCGGGAAGCCCCACGATCTCTGACAAAGACCGGCAAGACCCAGCCTTCCCGGGCGGTAGACCGGAGGGGAGCCCAGGGCCGGGAGACCGGGCTTCCCGAGGTCCGGGGCCCAGTAGACCGGCCAGCTGTTGCGCGCCGTGCGCCAGGTAGTCCGTCGAAGCCGCGCTTTCCGGTGGGTAGACCGGGAAGCCCCACGATCTCGGAGGAAGACCGGCAAGCCCCAGCCTTATCCGCCGGTAGACCACCGGAGGGGAGCCGAGGGCCGGGAGACCGGGCAACGTCGCCTGCCCCTCCGGCGGGTCGACCGGGAAGCCTCCCTTCCTCGGAGGTAGACCGGCAGGACCCAGCCTCCACGGCCAGCAGAACCTGGGGCCGGGAGACCGGGCACCGCTGCCAGCCCCGGGCCATACCAGGGTGACCTTGGACACGAGAAGCAGACCGGGCCTTTGGTCGGTAGACCGGGAGGCCCCCCGTTCTCGGAAGACTTGGGGGGGGGGACAGCGCAGGCCCGGCCGCCGCCGGGAGTACCGGGGCCCTCGCGAGTAGACCGGGCGGTCGGCGGACCTCCGGGGAGGACCGGAAAGCCCCAGCCGCCTCGGCCGGGCGGAGAACGGGGAGACCGGGCAGCGGACAGACCTCCCTGCGGTAGACCGGGAAAGCCTTCCGTCCTCGGAAGGGGACCGCCACGTCCCAGCTTCCCTGGCCGGTAGTGGACCGTGGGGGGGGAGCGAGAGCAGCCAGCGGCCGCAGGAAGAACGGGCCAGGCTGCCGGCCCCTCCGGCGGGGAGCTAGACCCGGCCGCCCCCCAGGAAAACGGCCAGCGCTTCCCCTCCTTCCGCCGGGAAGACCGGCCCACCCACCCCCGCTTGCCGGCCGGTAGACCGGGGCCACCGGCAACCTCGCCCCTGGATCGGGCAGGGGCCGGACCCACACAGACGCTCGGAAGCCTGCCCTTCTACGGCCTTCGCACCCTCCGCCAACCGCTCTCGCCTCGCCTCCATCCGCCTCCCGTTCTCGGAGGTAGACCGGCAAGCCCCAGTCTCGCCGGCCCGGCTAGGAGACCGGGCAGCTGTTCCAGTCCGGCCGTCAGGTGGACCGG
>NC_070615.1:53857500-53862500 GCF_027172205.1 Podarcis raffonei
GCGCCCTCGTGTGGCCAGTATGGTAAGGGCAGGGCAGCTGTCTTCTTCTTCTTCTTCTTCTTCTTCTTCTTCTTCTTCTTCTTCTTCTTCTTCTTCTTCTTCTTCTTCTTCTTCTTCTTCTTCTTCTTCTTCTTCTTCTTCTTCTTCTTCTTCTTCTCCTTCGTCGTATCCCTATTGTTGACAAGATCGTGCGTGCGTGCGTCCGTGCGGTCGAAATGGGGGATGCGTGAGTGTTTGTGCGTGTGCTGGCATGCCTGCCCGCCCGCCTGCCTCCCTCTCTCTCCGTGATCTATTTTGGGTCTGTCACTCTCTCCCCCACCCGCCATCACATCGCCACGACAAACCGCGACATCGGCGAGGGCGGCGTTCGTGGCGACTGCTGCCGTAGACCTCAGTGAGTTTGTAGACCGCCGCTTGGCAGCAGAGCAGCAGGAGACGGGTGGGGTGGGGCGGGGCGTGCCTTCGTGCGTACGTCCTTGCAGGGACGGCAAGGGATCACCCTTGGCGAGGTCGTGGGCGGGGGTGGTTTCTTTGGTGTGCGTGTGTGCGCGTTAGACAGGGACAGAGAGACGGACACAAAAGATCGCTCCGTCTCCCCTGCACACAAGCGTGTGTGCGGTGTATTTGGCTCCTGTGTCTCTGTCTGTCTCCCCCCCACACAAGCACATGCTGTGTTTGAGTGTATGCTTAGTGTGAGAGAGAAATTTTGTGCCCTTCTGTCTCCCTCTCCCGCAAACGACCGTTTGGGGCTTTTTATTTGTGTGTGTGTGTGTGTGTGTGTGTGTGTGTGTGTGTGTGTGTGTTTGTGTGTGTGTGTGTGTGTGTGTGTGTGTGTGTGAGAGAGAGAGAGAGAGAGAGAGAGAGAGAGAGAGAGAGAGAGAGATTTTGTTTCTGCCTGCCTGCCTCTGCCTGCCTCTCTCTCGGCCTCCCTCCCTCCCTCGCTTTTCTCCCTCGCCGTCCCTGCAAGGACGAACGCACGCACGCCCTCACCCGTCCCCTCCATCGCCTACCTGCTGCACTGCCGCCAAGCGGCGGTCTACAAAGTCACCGAGTTCTACGGCAGCTGTCGCCACGAACCCCACCCACCCTTGGCGATGTCGTGGGCGGGGGTGGTTTCTTTGGTGTGCGCGTGTGCGTGTCGGAGTGATCTTTTGTGTCCATCTCTCTGTCCCTGTCTGTCTCCCCCCCACAAGCACATGCTGTGTTTGAGTGTATGCTTAGTGTGAGAGAGAAATTTTGTGCCCTTCTCCCGCAAACGACTCTTTGTGTCTGTGTGTGTGTGTGTGTGTGTGAGAGAGAGAGAGAGAGACGAGAGACAGAGAGATTTTGTTTCTGCCTGCCTGCCTCTGCCTGCCTGCCTGCCTGCCTCCCCGCCCCCCCCCCCTCTCTCTCTCTCTCTCTCTCTCTCTCTCTCTCTCTCTCCCTCCGCAATCAAGTGTGTGTGAGAGCGCACGAGCGCTTTTGCGCATGTCTTTCTGTATCCCTGGGTCTCTGCATGCTCCACCTCCCGCAAAGGAACGCACGCACGCACGCCAAGGCTTTTCTCCCTTGCCGTCCCTGCGAGGACGCACGCACGCACGCCCTCACCCGTCCCGTCCCCTCCCTCGCCTACTTGCTGCGCTGCCGCCAAGCGGCCGTCTACAAAGTCACCGAGTTCTACGGCAGCTGTCGCCACGAACCCCACCCACCCTTGGCGATGTCGTCGGGTTACAGCGACCGGGTAGACCTGCAGGCTCCATAGGGGGCAGGGGCAGGTAGACCGGGAAGCCCTCCGTCCTCCGTAGTAGACCGGCAAGCCGCAGCCTCTCCGGCGGGTAGACCGGGGGCCCGGCGAGCAGATTGTCCGACACGGAAACCCCCACCGATCTCGGAGGTAGACCGGCAAGCCCCAGCCTTCCAGGACGGTAGACCGGAGGGCAGCCGAGGGGCGGGAGACCGGGCAACGCCGCCAGCCCCTCCGACCGGTAGACCGGACTCACCGAGGTCGGGCGCCCAGTAGACCAGCCAGCGGTTCTGCGCCGTACGCCAGGTAGCCCGGCAGAGCCGCGCTTTCCGGCAGGTAGACCGGAAAGCCTCCCCCCTTCGAAGGCTTGTAGACCGGGCAGCGGCTCCATCCCCCCGCCTAGTGGACCGGCGCCTCCCGGCCCCATGGAGGGTAGACCGGGAAGCCGTTTCTCCTCAGGTAGACCTGGAAGCCCCAGACCCTGCGGCGGGCGAGCAGGCAGGCAGGCAGGGTGGCCGTCCGCTCCCTGCCTTCCAGGTAGACCGGGCAAGAGCCTGTTTCTTGGTTTAGGAGCGCTGGGCAGGCGGCAGGCAGCAGGCAGGCAGGGCGTGGTGTGCGTGGACGCGAGGAGCCCACCGGGCCTGACACCGAGTAGACCGGCCAGCGGTGCCGCGCCGTACGCCAGGAAGCTTGGCAGAGGCGTCCTTTCCGGCAGGTAGACCGGGAAGCCCCACGATCTCTAAGGAAGACCCAGCCTTCCCGGGCGGTAGACCGGAGGGGAGCCCAAGGCCGGGAGACCGGGCAACGCCGCCAGCCCCTCCGGCCGGGAGACCGGGCTTCCCGAGGTCCGGGGCCCAGTAGACCGGCCAGCGGTTCCGCGCCGTGCACCAGGTAGACCGGGAAGCCCCCACGATCTCGGAGGAAGACCGGCAAACCCCAGCCTTCCCGGCCGGTAGACTCGCTTTTTCTTAGGTAGACCTGGAAGCCCCAGACCCTGCGGCGGGCGAGCAGGCAGGCAGGCAGGCAGGCAGGCAGGCGGGCAGGCAGGCAGGGCGTGGTGTGCGTGGACGCGAGGAGCCCACCGGGCCTGACACCGAGTGGACCGGTCAGCGGTGCCGCGCCGTACGCCAGGAAGCCTGGCAGAGGCGCCCTTTCCGGCAGGTAGACCGGGAAGCCCCACGATCTCTGACAAAGACCGGCAAGACCCAGCCTTCCCGGGCGGTAGACCGGAGGGGAGCCCAGGGCCGGGAGACCGGGCTTCCCGAGGTCCGGGGCCCAGTAGACCGGCCAGCTGTTGCGCGCCGTGCGCCAGGTAGTCCGTCGAAGCCGCGCTTTCCGGTGGGTAGACCGGGAAGCCCCACGATCTCGGAGGAAGACCGGCAAGCCCCAGCCTTATCCGCCGGTAGACCACCGGAGGGGAGCCGAGGGCCGGGAGACCGGGCAACGTCGCCTGCCCCTCCGGCGGGTCGACCGGGAAGCCTCCCTTCCTCGGAGGTAGACCGGCAGGACCCAGCCTCCACGGCCAGCAGAACCTGGGGCCGGGAGACCGGGCACCGCTGCCAGCCCCGGGCCATACCAGGGTGACCTTGGACACGAGAAGCAGACCGGGCCTTTGGTCGGTAGACCGGGAGGCCCCCCGTTCTCGGAAGACTTGGGGGGGGGGACAGCGCAGGCCCGGCCGCCGCCGGGAGTACCGGGGCCCTCGCGAGTAGACCGGGCGGTCGGCGGACCTCCGGGGAGGACCGGAAAGCCCCAGCCGCCTCGGCCGGGCGGAGAACGGGGAGACCGGGCAGCGGACAGACCTCCCTGCGGTAGACCGGGAAAGCCTTCCGTCCTCGGAAGGGGACCGCCACGTCCCAGCTTCCCTGGCCGGTAGTGGACCGTGGGGGGGGAGCGAGAGCAGCCAGCGGCCGCAGGAAGAACGGGCCAGGCTGCCGGCCCCTCCGGCGGGGAGCTAGACCCGGCCGCCCCCCAGGAAAACGGCCAGCGCTTCCCCTCCTTCCGCCGGGAAGACCGGCCCACCCACCCCCGCTTGCCGGCCGGTAGACCGGGGCCACCGGCAACCTCGCCCCTGGATCGGGCAGGGGCCGGACCCACACAGACGCTCGGAAGCCTGCCCTTCTACGGCCTTCGCACCCTCCGCCAACCGCTCTCGCCTCGCCTCCATCCGCCTCCCGTTCTCGGAGGTAGACCGGCAAGCCCCAGTCTCGCCGGCCCGGCTAGGAGACCGGGCAGCTGTTCCAGTCCGGCCGTCAGGTGGACCGGCGCTTCCCAGCCCCAAGCAGGGGAGAACGGGAAGCCGTCTGTCCTCGAGGTAGAGCTGGAAGCCCCAGTCCGGCAGGCAGGCAGGCAGGCAGGCAGGCAGGCAGGCGTGAGCGTGGACGCGAGGAGCCCACCGGGCCTCCGTCGGGCCGACCGGGAAGTCTCCCTTCCTCGGAGGTAGACCGGCAAGACGCAGCCTCCCCGGCCGGCCGACTGGAGTGGAAGCCCAAGGCCGGGAGACCCGGGGGACCGTGGACGCGAGAAGCAGACTGGGCCTTGGCTGGGTAGACCGGGAGGCACCCCGTTCTCGGAAGGGGGCCCGGCAAGGCCAGGGGGGGGGACGACAGCGTTCGCAGGCCCGCCCGCCCGCCCGCCCTTTCCGCCGGGAAGACCGTGGCCCTGGCAAGTAGACCGGGCGGTCGGCAGGCCTCCGGCGGGTAGACCGGGGAGGACCGCAAAGCCCCAGCCGCAGGAAGAACGGGCCGCGCTGCCGGCCCCTCCGGCGGGGAGCTAGACCCGGCCGCCCCCCAGGAAAACGGCCGGCGCTTCCGCCCTTTCCGCCGCCGGGAAGACCGGCCGAGCCAACCCCGCTTGCCGGCCGGTAGACCGGGGCCACCGGCAACCTCTCTTCCCCTGGAGAAGGCAGGGGCCGGACCCACACAGACGCCCGTAAGCCTGCCCTTCTCCGGCCTTCGCACCCTCCCTCCGCCCGTCGCCGAGAAGCAGAGGCCGGGCGCCGGGAACGGTCTACCGCCGCCCCGGCGCACGGGTAGACCGGCACGACCGGGAAGCCGCGGAGCCCCTTGCCGGAGCGAGTCTGCCGCGTCTGGCCGCCAGGGGCTTCCGAGACGCCGGCCTGGCGCGGCGCTGGCGCCGGGGCCCGAGACGCCGCGCATGGGTAGACCGGCACGACCGGGGAGCCGCGGAGCCTCTTGCCGGAGCGAGTCTGCCGCGTCTGGCCGCCAGGGGCTTCCGAGACGTCGGCCTGCCGCGGCGCCGGCGCCGGTGCCCGAGA
>NC_070615.1:53872500-53877500 GCF_027172205.1 Podarcis raffonei
CTGCCTGCCTGCCTGCCTGCCTGCCTTCCTCCGCCCCCAGGTAGACCGGCTAAGAACCTGGCCCTTTGTATAGAAGCGCCAAGCGGGCGGCAGGCAGGCAGGCAGGGAGGGAGGGAGCGTGGACGTCCCCTGCCTGCCTGCCTGCCTGCCTGCCTGCCTGCCTGCCTGCCGGCCGGCCTCCCCCCCCAGGTAGACCGGGTAAGAACCTGGCCCTTTGTATAGAACCGCCAGGCGGGCGGCAGGCAGGCAGGCAGGCAGGCAGGCAGGCAGGCAGGCAGGCAGGCAGGCAGCGTGGATGTCCCCTGCCTTCCTGCCTGCCCGCCTGCCTCCCCCCCAGGTAGACCGGCTAAGAACCTGGCCCTTCGTATAGAAGCGCCGGGGAGCCGGCAGGCAGGCAGGCAGGCAGGCTGGCGGGGTGCCTGTGTCCTGCCTGCCTCCCTTCCCCAGGTAGACCGGCTAAGAACCTGGCCCTTTGTATAGAAGCGCCGGGGAGCCGGCAGGCAGGCAGGCAGGCAGGCAGGCAGGCAGGCAGGCAGGCAGGCAGGCAGGGAGCGTGGATGTCCCCTGCCTGCCTGCCTGCCTGCCTGCCTTCCTCCGCCCCCAGGTAGACCGGCTAAGAACCTGGCCCTTTGTATAGAAGCGCCAAGCGGGCGGCAGGCAGGCAGGCAGGGAGGGAGGGAGCGTGGACGTCCCCTGCCTGCCTGCCTGCCTGCCTGCCTGCCTGCCTGCCTGCCTGCCTGCCCGCCTGCCTCCCCCCCAGGTAGACCGGCTAAGAACCTGGCCCTTCGTATAGAAGCGCCGGGGAGCCGGCAGGCAGGCAGGCAGGCAGGCAGGCAGGCAGGCAGGCAGGCAGGCAGGCAGGCAGGCAGGCAGGGAGGGAGCGTGGACGTCCCCTGCCTGCCTGCCTGCCTGCCTCCCCCGGTAGACCGGGTAAGAACCTGGCCCTTTGAATAGAACCGCCAGGCGGGCGGCAGGCAGGCAGGCAGGCAGGCAGGCAGGCAGGCAGGCAGGCAGGCAGGCAGGCAGGCAGGCAGGCAGGCAGGCAGGCAGGCAGGCAGCGTGGATGTCCCCTGCCTTCCTGCCTGCCCGCCTGCCTCCCCCCCAGGTAGACCGGCTAAGAACCTGGCCCTTCGTATAGAAGCGCCGGGGAGCCGGCAGGCAGGCAGGCAGGCAGGCAGGCAGGCAGGCAGGCAGGCAGGCAGGCAGGCAGGCAGGCAGGCAGGCAGGCAGGCAGGCAGGCAGGCAGAGCGTGGACGTCCCCTGCCTGCCTGCCTGCCTGCCTCCCCCGGTAGACCGGGTAAGAACCTGGCCCTTTGAATAGAACCGCCAGGCGGGCGGCAGGCAGGCAGGCAGGGAGCGTGGATGTCTCCTGCCTGCCTGCCTGCCTGCCCGCCTGCCGGCCTTCCCCCCCCCCCAGGTAGACCGCGTAAGAACCTGGCCCTTGTTTAGGAGCGCCCTCGTGTGGCCAGTATGGTAAGGGCAGGGCAGCTGTCTTTTCTTCTTCTTCTTCTTCTTCTTCTTCTTCTTCTTCTTCTTCTTCTTCTTCTTCTTCTTCTTCTTCTTCTTCTTCTTCTTCTTCTTCTTCTTCTTCTTCTCCTCCTCCTCCTCCTTCGTCGTATCCCTATTGTTGACAAGATCGTGCGTGCGTGCGTCCGTGCGGTCGAAATGGGGGATGCGTGAGTGTTTGTGCGTGTGCTGGCATGCCTGCCCGCCCGCCTGCCTCCCTCTCTCTCCGTGATCTATTTTGGGTCTGTCACTCTCTCCCCCACCCGCCATCACATCGCCACGACAAACCGCGACATCGGCGAGGGCGGCGTTCGTGGCGACTGCTGCCGTAGACCTCAGTGAGTTTGTAGACCGCCGCTTGGCAGCAGAGCAGCAGGAGACGGGTGGGGTGGGGCGGGGCGTGCCTTCGTGCGTACGTCCTTGCAGGGACGGCAAGGGATCACCCTTGGCGAGGTCGTGGGCGGGGGTGGTTTCTTTGGTGTGCGTGTGTGCGCGTTAGACAGGGACAGAGAGACGGACACAAAAGATCGCTCCGTCTCCCCTGCACACAAGCGTGTGTGCGGTGTATTTGGCTCCTGTGTCTCTGTCTGTCTCCCCCCCACACAAGCACATGCTGTGTTTGAGTGTATGCTTAGTGTGAGAGAGAAATTTTGTGCCCTTCTGTCTCCCTCTCCCGCAAACGACCGTTTGGGGCTTTTTATTTGTGTGTGTGTGTGTGTGTGTGTGTGTGTGTGTGTGTTTGTGTGTGTGTGTGTGTGTGTGTGTGTGTGTGTGTGTGTGTGAGAGAGAGAGAGAGAGAGAGAGAGAGAGAGAGAGAGAGAGAGATTTTGTTTCTGCCTGCCTGCCTCTGCCTGCCTCTCTCTCGGCCTCCCTCCCTCCCTCCCTCCCTCCCTCCCTCGCCGTCCCTGCAAGGACGAACGCACGCACGCCCTCACCCGTCCCCTCCATCGCCTACCTGCTGCACTGCCGCCAAGCGGCGGTCTACAAAGTCACCGAGTTCTACGGCAGCTGTCGCCACGAACCCCACCCACCCTTGGCGATGTCGTGGGCGGGGGTGGTTTCTTTGGTGTGCGCGTGTGCGTGTCGGAGTGATCTTTTGTGTCCATCTCTCTGTCCCTGTCTGTCTCCCCCCCACAAGCACATGCTGTGTTTGAGTGTATGCTTAGTGTGAGAGAGAAATTTTGTGCCCTTCTCCCGCAAACGACTCTTTGTGTCTGTGTGTGTGTGTGTGTGTGTGAGAGAGAGAGAGAGAGACGAGAGACAGAGAGATTTTGTTTCTGCCTGCCTGCCTCTGCCTGCCTGCCTGCCTGCCTCCCCGCCCCCCCCCTCTCTCTCTCTCTCTCTCTCTCTCTCTCTCTCTCTCTCTCCCTCCGCAATCAAGTGTGTGTGAGAGCGCACGAGCGCTTTTGCGCATGTCTTTCTGTATCCCTGGGTCTCTGCATGCTCCACCTCCCGCAAAGGAACGCACGCACGCACGCCAAGGCTTTTCTCCCTTGCCGTCCCTGCGAGGACGCACGCACGCACGCCCTCACCCGTCCCGTCCCCTCCCTCGCCTACTTGCTGCGCTGCCGCCAAGCGGCCGTCTACAAAGTCACCGAGTTCTACGGCAGCTGTCGCCACGAACCCCACCCACCCTTGGCGATGTCGTCGGGTTACAGCGACCGGGTAGACCTGCAGGCTCCATAGGGGGCAGGGGCAGGTAGACCGGGAAGCCCTCCGTCCTCCGTAGTAGACCGGCAAGCCGCAGCCTCTCCGGCGGGTAGACCGGGGGCCCGGCGAGCAGATTGTCCGACACGGAAACCCCCACCGATCTCGGAGGTAGACCGGCAAGCCCCAGCCTTCCAGGACGGTAGACCGGAGGGCAGCCGAGGGGCGGGAGACCGGGCAACGCCGCCAGCCCCTCCGACCGGTAGACCGGACTCACCGAGGTCGGGCGCCCAGTAGACCAGCCAGCGGTTCTGCGCCGTACGCCAGGTAGCCCGGCAGAGCCGCGCTTTCCGGCAGGTAGACCGGAAAGCCTCCCCCCTTCGAAGGCTTGTAGACCGGGCAGCGGCTCCATCCCCCCGCCTAGTGGACCGGCGCCTCCCGGCCCCATGGAGGGTAGACCGGGAAGCCGTTTCTCCTCAGGTAGACCTGGAAGCCCCAGACCCTGCGGCGGGCGAGCAGGCAGGCAGGCAGGGTGGCCGTCCGCTCCCTGCCTTCCAGGTAGACCGGGCAAGAGCCTGTTTCTTGGTTTAGGAGCGCTGGGCAGGCGGCAGGCAGCAGGCAGGCAGGGCGTGGTGTGCGTGGACGCGAGGAGCCCACCGGGCCTGACACCGAGTAGACCGGCCAGCGGTGCCGCGCCGTACGCCAGGAAGCTTGGCAGAGGCGTCCTTTCCGGCAGGTAGACCGGGAAGCCCCACGATCTCTAAGGAAGACCCAGCCTTCCCGGGCGGTAGACCGGAGGGGAGCCCAAGGCCGGGAGACCGGGCAACGCCGCCAGCCCCTCCGGCCGGGAGACCGGGCTTCCCGAGGTCCGGGGCCCAGTAGACCGGCCAGCGGTTCCGCGCCGTGCACCAGGTAGACCGGGAAGCCCCCACGATCTCGGAGGAAGACCGGCAAACCCCAGCCTTCCCGGCCGGTAGACTCGCTTTTTCTTAGGTAGACCTGGAAGCCCCAGACCCTGCGGCGGGCGAGCAGGCAGGCAGGCAGGCAGGCAGGCAGGCGGGCAGGCAGGCAGGGCGTGGTGTGCGTGGACGCGAGGAGCCCACCGGGCCTGACACCGAGTGGACCGGTCAGCGGTGCCGCGCCGTACGCCAGGAAGCCTGGCAGAGGCGCCCTTTCCGGCAGGTAGACCGGGAAGCCCCACGATCTCTGACAAAGACCGGCAAGACCCAGCCTTCCCGGGCGGTAGACCGGAGGGGAGCCCAGGGCCGGGAGACCGGGCTTCCCGAGGTCCGGGGCCCAGTAGACCGGCCAGCTGTTGCGCGCCGTGCGCCAGGTAGTCCGTCGAAGCCGCGCTTTCCGGTGGGTAGACCGGGAAGCCCCACGATCTCGGAGGAAGACCGGCAAGCCCCAGCCTTATCCGCCGGTAGACCACCGGAGGGGAGCCGAGGGCCGGGAGACCGGGCAACGTCGCCTGCCCCTCCGGCGGGTCGACCGGGAAGCCTCCCTTCCTCGGAGGTAGACCGGCAGGACCCAGCCTCCACGGCCAGCAGAACCTGGGGCCGGGAGACCGGGCACCGCTGCCAGCCCCGGGCCATACCAGGGTGACCTTGGACACGAGAAGCAGACCGGGCCTTTGGTCGGTAGACCGGGAGGCCCCCCGTTCTCGGAAGACTTGGGGGGGGGGACAGCGCAGGCCCGGCCGCCGCCGGGAGTACCGGGGCCCTCGCGAGTAGACCGGGCGGTCGGCGGACCTCCGGGGAGGACCGGAAAGCCCCAGCCGCCTCGGCCGGGCGGAGAACGGGGAGACCGGGCAGCGGACAGACCTCCCTGCGGTAGACCGGGAAAGC
>NC_070615.1:53890000-53895000 GCF_027172205.1 Podarcis raffonei
GCAGGCAGGCAGGCAGGCAGGCAGGCAGGCAGGCAGGCAGGCAGCGTGGATGTCCCCTGCCTTCCTGCCTGCCCGCCTGCCTCCCCCCCAGGTAGACCGGCTAAGAACCTGGCCCTTCGTATAGAAGCGCCGGGGAGCCGGCAGGCAGGCAGGCAGGCAGGCAGGCAGGCAGGCAGGCAGGCAGGCAGGCAGGCAGGCAGGCAGGCAGGCAGGCAGGCAGGCAGGCAGGGAGCGTGGACGTCCCCTGCCTGCCTGCCTGCCTGCCTCCCCCGGTAGACCGGGTAAGAACCTGGCCCTTTGAATAGAACCGCCAGGCGGGCGGCAGGCAGGCAGGCAGGGAGCGTGGATGTCTCCTGCCTGCCTGCCTGCCTGCCCGCCTGCCGGCCTTCCCCCCCCCCCAGGTAGACCGCGTAAGAACCTGGCCCTTGTTTAGGAGCGCCCTCGTGTGGCCAGTATGGTAAGGGCAGGGCAGCTGTCTTTTCTTCTTCTTCTTCTTCTTCTTCTTCTTCTTCTTCTTCTTCTTCTTCTTCTTCTTCTTCTTCTTCTTCTTCTTCTTCTTCTTCTTCTTCTTCTTCTTCTTCTTCTTCTTCTTCTCCTTCGTCGTATCCCTATTGTTGACAAGATCGTGCGTGCGTGCGTCCGTGCGGTCGAAATGGGGGATGCGTGAGTGTTTGTGCGTGTGCTGGCATGCCTGCCCGCCCGCCTGCCTCCCTCTCTCTCCGTGATCTATTTTGGGTCTGTCACTCTCTCCCCCACCCGCCATCACATCGCCACGACAAACCGCGACATCGGCGAGGGCGGCGTTCGTGGCGACTGCTGCCGTAGACCTCAGTGAGTTTGTAGACCGCCGCTTGGCAGCAGAGCAGCAGGAGACGGGTGGGGTGGGGCGGGGCGTGCCTTCGTGCGTACGTCCTTGCAGGGACGGCAAGGGATCACCCTTGGCGAGGTCGTGGGCGGGGGTGGTTTCTTTGGTGTGCGTGTGTGCGCGTTAGACAGGGACAGAGAGACGGACACAAAAGATCGCTCCGTCTCCCCTGCACACAAGCGTGTGTGCGGTGTATTTGGCTCCTGTGTCTCTGTCTGTCTCCCCCCCACACAAGCACATGCTGTGTTTGAGTGTATGCTTAGTGTGAGAGAGAAATTTTGTGCCCTTCTGTCTCCCTCTCCCGCAAACGACCGTTTGGGGCTTTTTATTTGTGTGTGTGTGTGTGTGTGTGTGTGTGTGTGTGTGTGTGTGTGTTTGTGTGTGTGTGTGTGTGTGTGTGTGTGTGTGTGAGAGAGAGAGAGAGAGAGAGAGAGAGAGAGAGAGAGAGAGAGAGATTTTGTTTCTGCCTGCCTGCCTCTGCCTGCCTCTCTCTCGGCCTCCCTCCCTCCCTCGCTTTTCTCCCTCGCCGTCCCTGCAAGGACGAACGCACGCACGCCCTCACCCGTCCCCTCCATCGCCTACCTGCTGCACTGCCGCCAAGCGGCGGTCTACAAAGTCACCGAGTTCTACGGCAGCTGTCGCCACGAACCCCACCCACCCTTGGCGATGTCGTGGGCGGGGGTGGTTTCTTTGGTGTGCGCGTGTGCGTGTCGGAGTGATCTTTTGTGTCCATCTCTCTGTCCCTGTCTGTCTCCCCCCCACAAGCACATGCTGTGTTTGAGTGTATGCTTAGTGTGAGAGAGAAATTTTGTGCCCTTCTCCCGCAAACGACTCTTTGTGTCTGTGTGTGTGTGTGTGTGTGTGAGAGAGAGAGAGAGAGACGAGAGACAGAGAGATTTTGTTTCTGCCTGCCTGCCTCTGCCTGCCTGCCTGCCTGCCTCCCCGCCCCCCCCCCCTCTCTCTCTCTCTCTCTCTCTCTCTCTCTCTCTCTCTCCCTCCGCAATCAAGTGTGTGTGAGAGCGCACGAGCGCTTTTGCGCATGTCTTTCTGTATCCCTGGGTCTCTGCATGCTCCACCTCCCGCAAAGGAACGCACGCACGCACGCCAAGGCTTTTCTCCCTTGCCGTCCCTGCGAGGACGCACGCACGCACGCCCTCACCCGTCCCGTCCCCTCCCTCGCCTACTTGCTGCGCTGCCGCCAAGCGGCCGTCTACAAAGTCACCGAGTTCTACGGCAGCTGTCGCCACGAACCCCACCCACCCTTGGCGATGTCGTCGGGTTACAGCGACCGGGTAGACCTGCAGGCTCCATAGGGGGCAGGGGCAGGTAGACCGGGAAGCCCTCCGTCCTCCGTAGTAGACCGGCAAGCCGCAGCCTCTCCGGCGGGTAGACCGGGGGCCCGGCGAGCAGATTGTCCGACACGGAAACCCCCACCGATCTCGGAGGTAGACCGGCAAGCCCCAGCCTTCCAGGACGGTAGACCGGAGGGCAGCCGAGGGGCGGGAGACCGGGCAACGCCGCCAGCCCCTCCGACCGGTAGACCGGACTCACCGAGGTCGGGCGCCCAGTAGACCGGCCAGCGGTTCTGCGCCGTACGCCAGGTAGCCCGGCAGAGCCGCGCTTTCCGGCAGGTAGACCGGAAAGCCTCCCCCCTTCGAAGGCTTGTAGACCGGGCAGCGGCTCCATCCCCCCGCCTAGTGGACCGGCGCCTCCCGGCCCCATGGAGGGTAGACCGGGAAGCCGTTTCTCCTCAGGTAGACCTGGAAGCCCCAGACCCTGCGGCGGGCGAGCAGGCAGGCAGGCAGGGTGGCCGTCCGCTCCCTGCCTTCCAGGTAGACCGGGCAAGAGCCTGTTTCTTGGTTTAGGAGCGCTGGGCAGGCGGCAGGCAGCAGGCAGGCAGGGCGTGGTGTGCGTGGACGCGAGGAGCCCACCGGGCCTGACACCGAGTAGACCGGCCAGCGGTGCCGCGCCGTACGCCAGGAAGCTTGGCAGAGGCGTCCTTTCCGGCAGGTAGACCGGGAAGCCCCACGATCTCTAAGGAAGACCCAGCCTTCCCGGGCGGTAGACCGGAGGGGAGCCCAAGGCCGGGAGACCGGGCAACGCCGCCAGCCCCTCCGGCCGGGAGACCGGGCTTCCCGAGGTCCGGGGCCCAGTAGACCGGCCAGCGGTTCCGCGCCGTGCACCAGGTAGACCGGGAAGCCCCCACGATCTCGGAGGAAGACCGGCAAACCCCAGCCTTCCCGGCCGGTAGACTCGCTTTTTCTTAGGTAGACCTGGAAGCCCCAGACCCTGCGGCGGGCGAGCAGGCAGGCAGGCAGGCAGGCAGGCAGGCGGGCAGGCAGGCAGGGCGTGGTGTGCGTGGACGCGAGGAGCCCACCGGGCCTGACACCGAGTGGACCGGTCAGCGGTGCCGCGCCGTACGCCAGGAAGCCTGGCAGAGGCGCCCTTTCCGGCAGGTAGACCGGGAAGCCCCACGATCTCTGACAAAGACCGGCAAGACCCAGCCTTCCCGGGCGGTAGACCGGAGGGGAGCCCAGGGCCGGGAGACCGGGCTTCCCGAGGTCCGGGGCCCAGTAGACCGGCCAGCTGTTGCGCGCCGTGCGCCAGGTAGTCCGTCGAAGCCGCGCTTTCCGGTGGGTAGACCGGGAAGCCCCACGATCTCGGAGGAAGACCGGCAAGCCCCAGCCTTATCCGCCGGTAGACCACCGGAGGGGAGCCGAGGGCCGGGAGACCGGGCAACGTCGCCTGCCCCTCCGGCGGGTCGACCGGGAAGCCTCCCTTCCTCGGAGGTAGACCGGCAGGACCCAGCCTCCACGGCCAGCAGAACCTGGGGCCGGGAGACCGGGCACCGCTGCCAGCCCCGGGCCATACCAGGGTGACCTTGGACACGAGAAGCAGACCGGGCCTTTGGTCGGTAGACCGGGAGGCCCCCCGTTCTCGGAAGACTTGGGGGGGGGGACAGCGCAGGCCCGGCCGCCGCCGGGAGTACCGGGGCCCTCGCGAGTAGACCGGGCGGTCGGCGGACCTCCGGGGAGGACCGGAAAGCCCCAGCCGCCTCGGCCGGGCGGAGAACGGGGAGACCGGGCAGCGGACAGACCTCCCTGCGGTAGACCGGGAAAGCCTTCCGTCCTCGGAAGGGGACCGCCACGTCCCAGCTTCCCTGGCCGGTAGTGGACCGTGGGGGGGGAGCGAGAGCAGCCAGCGGCCGCAGGAAGAACGGGCCAGGCTGCCGGCCCCTCCGGCGGGGAGCTAGACCCGGCCGCCCCCCAGGAAAACGGCCAGCGCTTCCCCTCCTTCCGCCGGGAAGACCGGCCCACCCACCCCCGCTTGCCGGCCGGTAGACCGGGGCCACCGGCAACCTCGCCCCTGGATCGGGCAGGGGCCGGACCCACACAGACGCTCGGAAGCCTGCCCTTCTACGGCCTTCGCACCCTCCGCCAACCGCTCTCGCCTCGCCTCCATCCGCCTCCCGTTCTCGGAGGTAGACCGGCAAGCCCCAGTCTCGCCGGCCCGGCTAGGAGACCGGGCAGCTGTTCCAGTCCGGCCGTCAGGTGGACCGGCGCTTCCCAGCCCCAAGCAGGGGAGAACGGGAAGCCGTCTGTCCTCGAGGTAGAGCTGGAAGCCCCAGTCCGGCAGGCAGGCAGGCAGGCAGGCAGGCAGGCAGGCGTGAGCGTGGACGCGAGGAGCCCACCGGGCCTCCGTCGGGCCGACCGGGAAGTCTCCCTTCCTCGGAGGTAGACCGGCAAGACGCAGCCTCCCCGGCCGGCCGACTGGAGTGGAAGCCCAAGGCCGGGAGACCCGGGGGACCGTGGACGCGAGAAGCAGACTGGGCCTTGGCTGGGTAGACCGGGAGGCACCCCGTTCTCGGAAGGGGGCCCGGCAAGGCCAGGGGGGGGGACGACAGCGTTCGCAGGCCCGCCCGCCCGCCCGCCCTTTCCGCCGGGAAGACCGTGGCCCTGGCAAGTAGACCGGGCGGTCGGCAGGCCTCCGGCGGGTAGACCGGGGAGGACCGCAAAGCCCCAGCCGCAGGAAGAACGGGCCGCGCTGCCGGCCCCTCCGGCGGGGAGCTAGACCCGGCCGCCCCCCAGGAAAACGGCCGGCGCTTCCGCCCTTTCCGCCGCCGGGAAGACCGGCC
>NC_070615.1:53922500-53927500 GCF_027172205.1 Podarcis raffonei
TGCCTGCCTGCCTGCCTGCCTGCCTGCCCGCCTGCCTCCCCCCCAGGTAGACCGGCTAAGAACCTGGCCCTTCGTATAGAAGCGCCGGGGAGCCGGCAGGCAGGCAGGCAGGCAGGCAGGCAGGCAGGCAGGCAGGCAGGGAGGGAGCGTGGACGTCCCCTGCCTGCCTGCCTGCCTGCCTCCCCCGGTAGACCGGGTAAGAACCTGGCCCTTTGAATAGAACCGCCAGGCGGGCGGCAGGCAGGCAGGCAGGCAGGCAGGCAGGCAGGCAGGCAGCGTGGATGTCCCCTGCCTTCCTGCCTGCCCGCCTGCCTCCCCCCCAGGTAGACCGGCTAAGAACCTGGCCCTTCGTATAGAAGCGCCGGGGAGCCGGCAGGCAGGCAGGCAGGCAGGCAGGCAGGCAGGCAGGCAGGCAGGCAGGCAGGCAGGCAGGCAGGCAGGCAGGCAGGCAGGGAGCGTGGACGTCCCCTGCCTGCCTGCCTGCCTGCCTCCCCCGGTAGACCGGGTAAGAACCTGGCCCTTTGAATAGAACCGCCAGGCGGGCGGCAGGCAGGCAGGCAGGGAGCGTGGATGTCTCCTGCCTGCCTGCCTGCCTGCCCGCCTGCCGGCCTTCCCCCCCCCCCAGGTAGACCGCGTAAGAACCTGGCCCTTGTTTAGGAGCGCCCTCGTGTGGCCAGTATGGTAAGGGCAGGGCAGCTGTCTTTTCTTCTTCTTCTTCTTCTTCTTCTTCTTCTTCTTCTTCTTCTTCTTCTTCTTCTTCTTCTTCTTCTTCTTCTTCTTCTCCTCCTCCTCCTCCTCCTCCTTCGTCGTATCCCTATTGTTGACAAGATCGTGCGTGCGTGCGTCCGTGCGGTCGAAATGGGGGATGCGTGAGTGTTTGTGCGTGTGCTGGCATGCCTGCCCGCCCGCCTGCCTCCCTCTCTCTCCGTGATCTATTTTGGGTCTGTCACTCTCTCCCCCACCCGCCATCACATCGCCACGACAAACCGCGACATCGGCGAGGGCGGCGTTCGTGGCGACTGCTGCCGTAGACCTCAGTGAGTTTGTAGACCGCCGCTTGGCAGCAGAGCAGCAGGAGACGGGTGGGGTGGGGCGGGGCGTGCCTTCGTGCGTACGTCCTTGCAGGGACGGCAAGGGATCACCCTTGGCGAGGTCGTGGGCGGGGGTGGTTTCTTTGGTGTGCGTGTGTGCGCGTTAGACAGGGACAGAGAGACGGACACAAAAGATCGCTCCGTCTCCCCTGCACACAAGCGTGTGTGCGGTGTATTTGGCTCCTGTGTCTCTGTCTGTCTCCCCCCCACACAAGCACATGCTGTGTTTGAGTGTATGCTTAGTGTGAGAGAGAAATTTTGTGCCCTTCTGTCTCCCTCTCCCGCAAACGACCGTTTGGGGCTTTTTATTTGTCTGTGTGTGTGTGTGTGTGTGTGTGTGTGTGTGTGAGAGAGAGAGAGAGAGAGAGAGAGAGAGAGAGAGAGATTTTGTTTCTGCCTGCCTGCCTCTGCCTGCCTCTCTCTCGGCCTCCCTCCCTCCCTCGCTTTTCTCCCTCGCCGTCCCTGCAAGGACGAACGCACGCACGCCCTCACCCGTCCCCTCCATCGCCTACCTGCTGCACTGCCGCCAAGCGGCGGTCTACAAAGTCACCGAGTTCTACGGCAGCTGTCGCCACGAACCCCACCCACCCTTGGCGATGTCGTGGGCGGGGGTGGTTTCTTTGGTGTGCGCGTGTGCGTGTCGGAGTGATCTTTTGTGTCCATCTCTCTGTCCCTGTCTGTCTCCCCCCCACAAGCACATGCTGTGTTTGAGTGTATGCTTAGTGTGAGAGAGAAATTTTGTGCCCTTCTCCCGCAAACGACTCTTTGTGTCTGTGTGTGTGTGTGTGTGTGTGAGAGAGAGAGAGAGAGACGAGAGACAGAGAGATTTTGTTTCTGCCTGCCTGCCTCTGCCTGCCTGCCTGCCTGCCTCCCCGCCCCCCCCCCTCTCTCTCTCTCTCTCTCTCTCTCTCTCTCTCTCTCCCTCCGCAATCAAGTGTGTGTGAGAGCGCACGAGCGCTTTTGCGCATGTCTTTCTGTATCCCTGGGTCTCTGCATGCTCCACCTCCCGCAAAGGAACGCACGCACGCACGCCAAGGCTTTTCTCCCTTGCCGTCCCTGCGAGGACGCACGCACGCACGCCCTCACCCGTCCCGTCCCCTCCCTCGCCTACTTGCTGCGCTGCCGCCAAGCGGCCGTCTACAAAGTCACCGAGTTCTACGGCAGCTGTCGCCACGAACCCCACCCACCCTTGGCGATGTCGTCGGGTTACAGCGACCGGGTAGACCTGCAGGCTCCATAGGGGGCAGGGGCAGGTAGACCGGGAAGCCCTCCGTCCTCCGTAGTAGACCGGCAAGCCGCAGCCTCTCCGGCGGGTAGACCGGGGGCCCGGCGAGCAGATTGTCCGACACGGAAACCCCCACCGATCTCGGAGGTAGACCGGCAAGCCCCAGCCTTCCAGGACGGTAGACCGGAGGGCAGCCGAGGGGCGGGAGACCGGGCAACGCCGCCAGCCCCTCCGACCGGTAGACCGGACTCACCGAGGTCGGGCGCCCAGTAGACCAGCCAGCGGTTCTGCGCCGTACGCCAGGTAGCCCGGCAGAGCCGCGCTTTCCGGCAGGTAGACCGGAAAGCCTCCCCCCTTCGAAGGCTTGTAGACCGGGCAGCGGCTCCATCCCCCCGCCTAGTGGACCGGCGCCTCCCGGCCCCATGGAGGGTAGACCGGGAAGCCGTTTCTCCTCAGGTAGACCTGGAAGCCCCAGACCCTGCGGCGGGCGAGCAGGCAGGCAGGCAGGGTGGCCGTCCGCTCCCTGCCTTCCAGGTAGACCGGGCAAGAGCCTGTTTCTTGGTTTAGGAGCGCTGGGCAGGCGGCAGGCAGCAGGCAGGCAGGGCGTGGTGTGCGTGGACGCGAGGAGCCCACCGGGCCTGACACCGAGTAGACCGGCCAGCGGTGCCGCGCCGTACGCCAGGAAGCTTGGCAGAGGCGTCCTTTCCGGCAGGTAGACCGGGAAGCCCCACGATCTCTAAGGAAGACCCAGCCTTCCCGGGCGGTAGACCGGAGGGGAGCCCAAGGCCGGGAGACCGGGCAACGCCGCCAGCCCCTCCGGCCGGGAGACCGGGCTTCCCGAGGTCCGGGGCCCAGTAGA
The DNA here is from genome assembly GCF_027172205.1 of Podarcis raffonei. Lineage (NCBI taxonomy): Eukaryota > Metazoa > Chordata > Lepidosauria > Squamata > Lacertidae > Podarcis > Podarcis raffonei. Next base: position 53,925,676 of record NC_070615.1, read on the forward strand.
CCGGCCAGCGGTTCCGCGCCGTGCACCAGGTAGACCGGGAAGCCCCCACGATCTCGGAGGAAGACCGGCAAACCCCAGCCTTCCCGGCCGGTAGACTCGCTTTTTCTTAGGTAGACCTGGAAGCCCCAGACCCTGCGGCGGGCGAGCAGGCAGGCAGGCAGGCAGGCAGGCAGGCGGGCAGGCAGGCAGGGCGTGGTGTGCGTGGACGCGAGGAGCCCACCGGGCCTGACACCGAGTGGACCGGTCAGCGGTGCCGCGCCGTACGCCAGGAAGCCTGGCAGAGGCGCCCTTTCCGGCAGGTAGACCGGGAAGCCCCACGATCTCTGACAAAGACCGGCAAGACCCAGCCTTCCCGGGCGGTAGACCGGAGGGGAGCCCAGGGCCGGGAGACCGGGCTTCCCGAGGTCCGGGGCCCAGTAGACCGGCCAGCTGTTGCGCGCCGTGCGCCAGGTAGTCCGTCGAAGCCGCGCTTTCCGGTGGGTAGACCGGGAAGCCCCACGATCTCGGAGGAAGACCGGCAAGCCCCAGCCTTATCCGCCGGTAGACCACCGGAGGGGAGCCGAGGGCCGGGAGACCGGGCAACGTCGCCTGCCCCTCCGGCGGGTCGACCGGGAAGCCTCCCTTCCTCGGAGGTAGACCGGCAGGACCCAGCCTCCACGGCCAGCAGAACCTGGGGCCGGGAGACCGGGCACCGCTGCCAGCCCCGGGCCATACCAGGGTGACCTTGGACACGAGAAGCAGACCGGGCCTTTGGTCGGTAGACCGGGAGGCCCCCCGTTCTCGGAAGACTTGGGGGGGGGGACAGCGCAGGCCCGGCCGCCGCCGGGAGTACCGGGGCCCTCGCGAGTAGACCGGGCGGTCGGCGGACCTCCGGGGAGGACCGGAAAGCCCCAGCCGCCTCGGCCGGGCGGAGAACGGGGAGACCGGGCAGCGGACAGACCTCCCTGCGGTAGACCGGGAAAGCCTTCCGTCCTCGGAAGGGGACCGCCACGTCCCAGCTTCCCTGGCCGGTAGTGGACCGTGGGGGGGGAGCGAGAGCAGCCAGCGGCCGCAGGAAGAACGGGCCAGGCTGCCGGCCCCTCCGGCGGGGAGCTAGACCCGGCCGCCCCCCAGGAAAACGGCCAGCGCTTCCCCTCCTTCCGCCGGGAAGACCGGCCCACCCACCCCCGCTTGCCGGCCGGTAGACCGGGGCCACCGGCAACCTCGCCCCTGGATCGGGCAGGGGCCGGACCCACACAGACGCTCGGAAGCCTGCCCTTCTACGGCCTTCGCACCCTCCGCCAACCGCTCTCGCCTCGCCTCCATCCGCCTCCCGTTCTCGGAGGTAGACCGGCAAGCCCCAGTCTCGCCGGCCCGGCTAGGAGACCGGGCAGCTGTTCCAGTCCGGCCGTCAGGTGGACCGGCGCTTCCCAGCCCCAAGCAGGGGAGAACGGGAAGCCGTCTGTCCTCGAGGTAGAGCTGGAAGCCCCAGTCCGGCAGGCAGGCAGGCAGGCAGGCAGGCAGGCAGGCGTGAGCGTGGACGCGAGGAGCCCACCGGGCCTCCGTCGGGCCGACCGGGAAGTCTCCCTTCCTCGGAGGTAGACCGGCAAGACGCAGCCTCCCCGGCCGGCCGACTGGAGTGGAAGCCCAAGGCCGGGAGACCCGGGGGACCGTGGACGCGAGAAGCAGACTGGGCCTTGGCTGGGTAGACCGGGAGGCACCCCGTTCTCGGAAGGGGGCCCGGCAAGGCCAGGGGGGGGGACGACAGCGTTCGCAGGCCCGCCCGCCCGCCCGCCCTTTCCGCCGGGAAGACCGTGGCCCTGGCAAGTAGACCGGGCGGTCGGCA
>NC_070615.1:53940000-53942500 GCF_027172205.1 Podarcis raffonei
AAAAGATCGCTCCGTCTCCCCTGCACACAAGCGTGTGTGCGGTGTATTTGGCTCCTGTGTCTCTGTCTGTCTCCCCCCCACACAAGCACATGCTGTGTTTGAGTGTATGCTTAGTGTGAGAGAGAAATTTTGTGCCCTTCTGTCTCCCTCTCCCGCAAACGACCGTTTGGGGCTTTTTATTTGTGTGTGTGTGTGTGTGTGTGTGTGTGTGTGTGTGTTTGTGTGTGTGTGTGTGTGTGTGTGTGTGTGTGTGTGTGAGAGAGAGAGAGAGAGAGAGAGAGAGAGAGAGAGAGAGAGAGATTTTGTTTCTGCCTGCCTGCCTCTGCCTGCCTCTCTCTCGGCCTCCCTCCCTCCCTCCCTCCCTCCCTCCCTCGCCGTCCCTGCAAGGACGAACGCACGCACGCCCTCACCCGTCCCCTCCATCGCCTACCTGCTGCACTGCCGCCAAGCGGCGGTCTACAAAGTCACCGAGTTCTACGGCAGCTGTCGCCACGAACCCCACCCACCCTTGGCGATGTCGTGGGCGGGGGTGGTTTCTTTGGTGTGCGCGTGTGCGTGTCGGAGTGATCTTTTGTGTCCATCTCTCTGTCCCTGTCTGTCTCCCCCCCACAAGCACATGCTGTGTTTGAGTGTATGCTTAGTGTGAGAGAGAAATTTTGTGCCCTTCTCCCGCAAACGACTCTTTGTGTCTGTGTGTGTGTGTGTGTGTGTGAGAGAGAGAGAGAGAGACGAGAGACAGAGAGATTTTGTTTCTGCCTGCCTGCCTCTGCCTGCCTGCCTGCCTGCCTCCCCGCCCCCCCCCCTCTCTCTCTCTCTCTCTCTCTCTCTCTCTCTCTCTCTCTCCCTCCGCAATCAAGTGTGTGTGAGAGCGCACGAGCGCTTTTGCGCATGTCTTTCTGTATCCCTGGGTCTCTGCATGCTCCACCTCCCGCAAAGGAACGCACGCACGCACGCCAAGGCTTTTCTCCCTTGCCGTCCCTGCGAGGACGCACGCACGCACGCCCTCACCCGTCCCGTCCCCTCCCTCGCCTACTTGCTGCGCTGCCGCCAAGCGGCCGTCTACAAAGTCACCGAGTTCTACGGCAGCTGTCGCCACGAACCCCACCCACCCTTGGCGATGTCGTCGGGTTACAGCGACCGGGTAGACCTGCAGGCTCCATAGGGGGCAGGGGCAGGTAGACCGGGAAGCCCTCCGTCCTCCGTAGTAGACCGGCAAGCCGCAGCCTCTCCGGCGGGTAGACCGGGGGCCCGGCGAGCAGATTGTCCGACACGGAAACCCCCACCGATCTCGGAGGTAGACCGGCAAGCCCCAGCCTTCCAGGACGGTAGACCGGAGGGCAGCCGAGGGGCGGGAGACCGGGCAACGCCGCCAGCCCCTCCGACCGGTAGACCGGACTCACCGAGGTCGGGCGCCCAGTAGACCAGCCAGCGGTTCTGCGCCGTACGCCAGGTAGCCCGGCAGAGCCGCGCTTTCCGGCAGGTAGACCGGAAAGCCTCCCCCCTTCGAAGGCTTGTAGACCGGGCAGCGGCTCCATCCCCCCGCCTAGTGGACCGGCGCCTCCCGGCCCCATGGAGGGTAGACCGGGAAGCCGTTTCTCCTCAGGTAGACCTGGAAGCCCCAGACCCTGCGGCGGGCGAGCAGGCAGGCAGGCAGGGTGGCCGTCCGCTCCCTGCCTTCCAGGTAGACCGGGCAAGAGCCTGTTTCTTGGTTTAGGAGCGCTGGGCAGGCGGCAGGCAGCAGGCAGGCAGGGCGTGGTGTGCGTGGACGCGAGGAGCCCACCGGGCCTGACACCGAGTAGACCGGCCAGCGGTGCCGCGCCGTACGCCAGGAAGCTTGGCAGAGGCGTCCTTTCCGGCAGGTAGACCGGGAAGCCCCACGATCTCTAAGGAAGACCCAGCCTTCCCGGGCGGTAGACCGGAGGGGAGCCCAAGGCCGGGAGACCGGGCAACGCCGCCAGCCCCTCCGGCCGGGAGACCGGGCTTCCCGAGGTCCGGGGCCCAGTAGACCGGCCAGCGGTTCCGCGCCGTGCACCAGGTAGACCGGGAAGCCCCCACGATCTCGGAGGAAGACCGGCAAACCCCAGCCTTCCCGGCCGGTAGACTCGCTTTTTCTTAGGTAGACCTGGAAGCCCCAGACCCTGCGGCGGGCGAGCAGGCAGGCAGGCAGGCAGGCAGGCAGGCGGGCAGGCAGGCAGGGCGTGGTGTGCGTGGACGCGAGGAGCCCACCGGGCCTGACACCGAGTGGACCGGTCAGCGGTGCCGCGCCGTACGCCAGGAAGCCTGGCAGAGGCGCCCTTTCCGGCAGGTAGACCGGGAAGCCCCACGATCTCTGACAAAGACCGGCAAGACCCAGCCTTCCCGGGCGGTAGACCGGAGGGGAGCCCAGGGCCGGGAGACCGGGCTTCCCGAGGTCCGGGGCCCAGTAGACCGGCCAGCTGTTGCGCGCCGTGCGCCAGGTAGTCCGTCGAAGCCGCGCTTTCCGGTGGGTAGACCGGGAAGC
>NC_070615.1:53955000-53960000 GCF_027172205.1 Podarcis raffonei
CCCAGGTAGACCGGCTAAGAACCTGGCCCTTTGTATAGAAGCGCCAAGCGGGCGGCAGGCAGGCAGGCAGGGAGGGAGGGAGCGTGGACGTCCCCTGCCTGCCTGCCTGCCTGCCTGCCTGCCTGCCTGCCTGCCTGCCTGCCTGCCTGCCCGCCTGCCTCCCCCCCAGGTAGACCGGCTAAGAACCTGGCCCTTCGTATAGAAGCGCCGGGGAGCCGGCAGGCAGGCAGGCAGGCAGGCAGGCAGGCAGGCAGGCAGGCAGGGAGGGAGCGTGGACGTCCCCTGCCTGCCTGCCTGCCTGCCTCCCCCGGTAGACCGGGTAAGAACCTGGCCCTTTGAATAGAACCGCCAGGCGGGCGGCAGGCAGGCAGGCAGGCAGGCAGGCAGGCAGGCAGGCAGCGTGGATGTCCCCTGCCTTCCTGCCTGCCCGCCTGCCTCCCCCCCAGGTAGACCGGCTAAGAACCTGGCCCTTCGTATAGAAGCGCCGGGGAGCCGGCAGGCAGGCAGGCAGGCAGGCAGGCAGGCAGGCAGGCAGGCAGGCAGGCAGGCAGGCAGGCAGGCAGGCAGGCAGGCAGGGAGCGTGGACGTCCCCTGCCTGCCTGCCTGCCTGCCTCCCCCGGTAGACCGGGTAAGAACCTGGCCCTTTGAATAGAACCGCCAGGCGGGCGGCAGGCAGGCAGGCAGGGAGCGTGGATGTCTCCTGCCTGCCTGCCTGCCTGCCCGCCTGCCGGCCTTCCCCCCCCCCCAGGTAGACCGCGTAAGAACCTGGCCCTTGTTTAGGAGCGCCCTCGTGTGGCCAGTATGGTAAGGGCAGGGCAGCTGTCTTTTCTTCTTCTTCTTCTTCTTCTTCTTCTTCTTCTTCTTCTTCTTCTTCTTCTTCTTCTTCTTCTTCTTCTTCTTCTTCTTCTTCTTCTTCTCCTCCTCCTCCTCCTTCGTCGTATCCCTATTGTTGACAAGATCGTGCGTGCGTGCGTCCGTGCGGTCGAAATGGGGGATGCGTGAGTGTTTGTGCGTGTGCTGGCATGCCTGCCCGCCCGCCTGCCTCCCTCTCTCTCCGTGATCTATTTTGGGTCTGTCACTCTCTCCCCCACCCGCCATCACATCGCCACGACAAACCGCGACATCGGCGAGGGCGGCGTTCGTGGCGACTGCTGCCGTAGACCTCAGTGAGTTTGTAGACCGCCGCTTGGCAGCAGAGCAGCAGGAGACGGGTGGGGTGGGGCGGGGCGTGCCTTCGTGCGTACGTCCTTGCAGGGACGGCAAGGGATCACCCTTGGCGAGGTCGTGGGCGGGGGTGGTTTCTTTGGTGTGCGTGTGTGCGCGTTAGACAGGGACAGAGAGACGGACACAAAAGATCGCTCCGTCTCCCCTGCACACAAGCGTGTGTGCGGTGTATTTGGCTCCTGTGTCTCTGTCTGTCTCCCCCCCACACAAGCACATGCTGTGTTTGAGTGTATGCTTAGTGTGAGAGAGAAATTTTGTGCCCTTCTGTCTCCCTCTCCCGCAAACGACCGTTTGGGGCTTTTTATTTGTCTGTGTGTGTGTGTGTGTGTGTGTGTGTGTGTGTGAGAGAGAGAGAGAGAGAGAGAGAGAGAGAGAGAGAGAGATTTTGTTTCTGCCTGCCTGCCTCTGCCTGCCTCTCTCTCGGCCTCCCTCCCTCCCTCGCTTTTCTCCCTCGCCGTCCCTGCAAGGACGAACGCACGCACGCCCTCACCCGTCCCCTCCATCGCCTACCTGCTGCACTGCCGCCAAGCGGCGGTCTACAAAGTCACCGAGTTCTACGGCAGCTGTCGCCACGAACCCCACCCACCCTTGGCGATGTCGTGGGCGGGGGTGGTTTCTTTGGTGTGCGCGTGTGCGTGTCGGAGTGATCTTTTGTGTCCATCTCTCTGTCCCTGTCTGTCTCCCCCCCACAAGCACATGCTGTGTTTGAGTGTATGCTTAGTGTGAGAGAGAAATTTTGTGCCCTTCTCCCGCAAACGACTCTTTGTGTCTGTGTGTGTGTGTGTGTGTGTGAGAGAGAGAGAGAGAGACGAGAGACAGAGAGATTTTGTTTCTGCCTGCCTGCCTCTGCCTGCCTGCCTGCCTGCCTCCCCGCCCCCCCCCCCTCTCTCTCTCTCTCTCTCTCTCTCTCTCTCTCTCTCCCTCCGCAATCAAGTGTGTGTGAGAGCGCACGAGCGCTTTTGCGCATGTCTTTCTGTATCCCTGGGTCTCTGCATGCTCCACCTCCCGCAAAGGAACGCACGCACGCACGCCAAGGCTTTTCTCCCTTGCCGTCCCTGCGAGGACGCACGCACGCACGCCCTCACCCGTCCCGTCCCCTCCCTCGCCTACTTGCTGCGCTGCCGCCAAGCGGCCGTCTACAAAGTCACCGAGTTCTACGGCAGCTGTCGCCACGAACCCCACCCACCCTTGGCGATGTCGTCGGGTTACAGCGACCGGGTAGACCTGCAGGCTCCATAGGGGGCAGGGGCAGGTAGACCGGGAAGCCCTCCGTCCTCCGTAGTAGACCGGCAAGCCGCAGCCTCTCCGGCGGGTAGACCGGGGGCCCGGCGAGCAGATTGTCCGACACGGAAACCCCCACCGATCTCGGAGGTAGACCGGCAAGCCCCAGCCTTCCAGGACGGTAGACCGGAGGGCAGCCGAGGGGCGGGAGACCGGGCAACGCCGCCAGCCCCTCCGACCGGTAGACCGGACTCACCGAGGTCGGGCGCCCAGTAGACCAGCCAGCGGTTCTGCGCCGTACGCCAGGTAGCCCGGCAGAGCCGCGCTTTCCGGCAGGTAGACCGGAAAGCCTCCCCCCTTCGAAGGCTTGTAGACCGGGCAGCGGCTCCATCCCCCCGCCTAGTGGACCGGCGCCTCCCGGCCCCATGGAGGGTAGACCGGGAAGCCGTTTCTCCTCAGGTAGACCTGGAAGCCCCAGACCCTGCGGCGGGCGAGCAGGCAGGCAGGCAGGGTGGCCGTCCGCTCCCTGCCTTCCAGGTAGACCGGGCAAGAGCCTGTTTCTTGGTTTAGGAGCGCTGGGCAGGCGGCAGGCAGCAGGCAGGCAGGGCGTGGTGTGCGTGGACGCGAGGAGCCCACCGGGCCTGACACCGAGTAGACCGGCCAGCGGTGCCGCGCCGTACGCCAGGAAGCTTGGCAGAGGCGTCCTTTCCGGCAGGTAGACCGGGAAGCCCCACGATCTCTAAGGAAGACCCAGCCTTCCCGGGCGGTAGACCGGAGGGGAGCCCAAGGCCGGGAGACCGGGCAACGCCGCCAGCCCCTCCGGCCGGGAGACCGGGCTTCCCGAGGTCCGGGGCCCAGTAGACCGGCCAGCGGTTCCGCGCCGTGCACCAGGTAGACCGGGAAGCCCCCACGATCTCGGAGGAAGACCGGCAAACCCCAGCCTTCCCGGCCGGTAGACTCGCTTTTTCTTAGGTAGACCTGGAAGCCCCAGACCCTGCGGCGGGCGAGCAGGCAGGCAGGCAGGCAGGCAGGCAGGCGGGCAGGCAGGCAGGGCGTGGTGTGCGTGGACGCGAGGAGCCCACCGGGCCTGACACCGAGTGGACCGGTCAGCGGTGCCGCGCCGTACGCCAGGAAGCCTGGCAGAGGCGCCCTTTCCGGCAGGTAGACCGGGAAGCCCCACGATCTCTGACAAAGACCGGCAAGACCCAGCCTTCCCGGGCGGTAGACCGGAGGGGAGCCCAGGGCCGGGAGACCGGGCTTCCCGAGGTCCGGGGCCCAGTAGACCGGCCAGCTGTTGCGCGCCGTGCGCCAGGTAGTCCGTCGAAGCCGCGCTTTCCGGTGGGTAGACCGGGAAGCCCCACGATCTCGGAGGAAGACCGGCAAGCCCCAGCCTTATCCGCCGGTAGACCACCGGAGGGGAGCCGAGGGCCGGGAGACCGGGCAACGTCGCCTGCCCCTCCGGCGGGTCGACCGGGAAGCCTCCCTTCCTCGGAGGTAGACCGGCAGGACCCAGCCTCCACGGCCAGCAGAACCTGGGGCCGGGAGACCGGGCACCGCTGCCAGCCCCGGGCCATACCAGGGTGACCTTGGACACGAGAAGCAGACCGGGCCTTTGGTCGGTAGACCGGGAGGCCCCCCGTTCTCGGAAGACTTGGGGGGGGGGACAGCGCAGGCCCGGCCGCCGCCGGGAGTACCGGGGCCCTCGCGAGTAGACCGGGCGGTCGGCGGACCTCCGGGGAGGACCGGAAAGCCCCAGCCGCCTCGGCCGGGCGGAGAACGGGGAGACCGGGCAGCGGACAGACCTCCCTGCGGTAGACCGGGAAAGCCTTCCGTCCTCGGAAGGGGACCGCCACGTCCCAGCTTCCCTGGCCGGTAGTGGACCGTGGGGGGGGAGCGAGAGCAGCCAGCGGCCGCAGGAAGAACGGGCCAGGCTGCCGGCCCCTCCGGCGGGGAGCTAGACCCGGCCGCCCCCCAGGAAAACGGCCAGCGCTTCCCCTCCTTCCGCCGGGAAGACCGGCCCACCCACCCCCGCTTGCCGGCCGGTAGACCGGGGCCACCGGCAACCTCGCCCCTGGATCGGGCAGGGGCCGGACCCACACAGACGCTCGGAAGCCTGCCCTTCTACGGCCTTCGCACCCTCCGCCAACCGCTCTCGCCTCGCCTCCATCCGCCTCCCGTTCTCGGAGGTAGACCGGCAAGCCCCAGTCTCGCCGGCCCGGCTAGGAGACCGGGCAGCTGTTCCAGTCCGGCCGTCAGGTGGACCGGCGCTTCCCAGCCCCAAGCAGGGGAGAACGGGAAGCCGTCTGTCCTCGAGGTAGAGCTGGAAGCCCCAGTCGGCAGGCAGGCAGGCAGGCAGGCAGGCAGGCAGGCGTGAGCGTGGACGCGAGGAGCCCACCGGGCCTCCGTCGGGCCGACCGGGAAGTCTCCCTTCCTCGGAGGTAGACCGGCAAGACGCAGCCTCCCCGGCCGGCCGACTGGAGTGGAAGCCCAAGGCCGGGAGACCCGGGGGACCGTGGACGCGAGAAGCAGACTGGGCCTTGGCTGGGTAGACCGGG
>NC_070615.1:53972500-53975000 GCF_027172205.1 Podarcis raffonei
GCAGAGCAGCAGGAGACGGGTGGGGTGGGGCGGGGCGTGCCTTCGTGCGTACGTCCTTGCAGGGACGGCAAGGGATCACCCTTGGCGAGGTCGTGGGCGGGGGTGGTTTCTTTGGTGTGCGTGTGTGCGCGTTAGACAGGGACAGAGAGACGGACACAAAAGATCGCTCCGTCTCCCCTGCACACAAGCGTGTGTGCGGTGTATTTGGCTCCTGTGTCTCTGTCTGTCTCCCCCCCACACAAGCACATGCTGTGTTTGAGTGTATGCTTAGTGTGAGAGAGAAATTTTGTGCCCTTCTGTCTCCCTCTCCCGCAAACGACCGTTTGGGGCTTTTTATTTGTCTGTGTGTGTGTGTGTGTGTGTGTGTGTGTGTGTGAGAGAGAGAGAGAGAGAGAGAGAGAGAGAGAGAGAGATTTTGTTTCTGCCTGCCTGCCTCTGCCTGCCTCTCTCTCGGCCTCCCTCCCTCCCTCGCTTTTCTCCCTCGCCGTCCCTGCAAGGACGAACGCACGCACGCCCTCACCCGTCCCCTCCATCGCCTACCTGCTGCACTGCCGCCAAGCGGCGGTCTACAAAGTCACCGAGTTCTACGGCAGCTGTCGCCACGAACCCCACCCACCCTTGGCGATGTCGTGGGCGGGGGTGGTTTCTTTGGTGTGCGCGTGTGCGTGTCGGAGTGATCTTTTGTGTCCATCTCTCTGTCCCTGTCTGTCTCCCCCCCACAAGCACATGCTGTGTTTGAGTGTATGCTTAGTGTGAGAGAGAAATTTTGTGCCCTTCTCCCGCAAACGACTCTTTGTGTCTGTGTGTGTGTGTGTGTGTGTGAGAGAGAGAGAGAGAGACGAGAGACAGAGAGATTTTGTTTCTGCCTGCCTGCCTCTGCCTGCCTGCCTGCCTGCCTCCCCGCCCCCCCCCCTCTCTCTCTCTCTCTCTCTCTCTCTCTCTCTCTCTCCCTCCGCAATCAAGTGTGTGTGAGAGCGCACGAGCGCTTTTGCGCATGTCTTTCTGTATCCCTGGGTCTCTGCATGCTCCACCTCCCGCAAAGGAACGCACGCACGCACGCCAAGGCTTTTCTCCCTTGCCGTCCCTGCGAGGACGCACGCACGCACGCCCTCACCCGTCCCGTCCCCTCCCTCGCCTACTTGCTGCGCTGCCGCCAAGCGGCCGTCTACAAAGTCACCGAGTTCTACGGCAGCTGTCGCCACGAACCCCACCCACCCTTGGCGATGTCGTCGGGTTACAGCGACCGGGTAGACCTGCAGGCTCCATAGGGGGCAGGGGCAGGTAGACCGGGAAGCCCTCCGTCCTCCGTAGTAGACCGGCAAGCCGCAGCCTCTCCGGCGGGTAGACCGGGGGCCCGGCGAGCAGATTGTCCGACACGGAAACCCCCACCGATCTCGGAGGTAGACCGGCAAGCCCCAGCCTTCCAGGACGGTAGACCGGAGGGCAGCCGAGGGGCGGGAGACCGGGCAACGCCGCCAGCCCCTCCGACCGGTAGACCGGACTCACCGAGGTCGGGCGCCCAGTAGACCAGCCAGCGGTTCTGCGCCGTACGCCAGGTAGCCCGGCAGAGCCGCGCTTTCCGGCAGGTAGACCGGAAAGCCTCCCCCCTTCGAAGGCTTGTAGACCGGGCAGCGGCTCCATCCCCCCGCCTAGTGGACCGGCGCCTCCCGGCCCCATGGAGGGTAGACCGGGAAGCCGTTTCTCCTCAGGTAGACCTGGAAGCCCCAGACCCTGCGGCGGGCGAGCAGGCAGGCAGGCAGGGTGGCCGTCCGCTCCCTGCCTTCCAGGTAGACCGGGCAAGAGCCTGTTTCTTGGTTTAGGAGCGCTGGGCAGGCGGCAGGCAGCAGGCAGGCAGGGCGTGGTGTGCGTGGACGCGAGGAGCCCACCGGGCCTGACACCGAGTAGACCGGCCAGCGGTGCCGCGCCGTACGCCAGGAAGCTTGGCAGAGGCGTCCTTTCCGGCAGGTAGACCGGGAAGCCCCACGATCTCTAAGGAAGACCCAGCCTTCCCGGGCGGTAGACCGGAGGGGAGCCCAAGGCCGGGAGACCGGGCAACGCCGCCAGCCCCTCCGGCCGGGAGACCGGGCTTCCCGAGGTCCGGGGCCCAGTAGACCGGCCAGCGGTTCCGCGCCGTGCACCAGGTAGACCGGGAAGCCCCCACGATCTCGGAGGAAGACCGGCAAACCCCAGCCTTCCCGGCCGGTAGACTCGCTTTTTCTTAGGTAGACCTGGAAGCCCCAGACCCTGCGGCGGGCGAGCAGGCAGGCAGGCAGGCAGGCAGGCAGGCGGGCAGGCAGGCAGGGCGTGGTGTGCGTGGACGCGAGGAGCCCACCGGGCCTGACACCGAGTGGACCGGTCAGCGGTGCCGCGCCGTACGCCAGGAAGCCTGGCAGAGGCGCCCTTTCCGGCAGGTAGACCGGGAAGCCCCACGATCTCTGACAAAGACCGGCAAGACCCAGCCTTCCCGGGCGGTAGACCGGAGGGGAGCCCAGGGCCGGGA